>NC_139042.1:189605435-189794530 GCF_965140915.1 Aythya marila
CATTGTTGCAAAACAAAATTCAAGACTGTAACTCGGCTGAGGTCTGCTGATCCCACAAAGCACAAAAACACAACTCAAACAACTCCTGAATGACAATGAACGACTGAATTCCAGCCTCAGTATTTCAGCTGAAATCAGGATGCAACATAAACCAGCAGAACAAGACTCTTAAATCTGTTTCTTTCAGTCTGCAGGTGAAAAATGTCAAAAAGCCAAAATGGCAGCAGCTACCATTTGTGAATTTTAAACAGATAATTAAATGAAAGAAAGGTTCCTGTACACAGGCAGGAGTTTTAAAAGGTTAATGAAGGTATAATAAAGATGGAGATCTGACTATAAATGCAATAGTGACTTGGAAAAACAAATCTTAATGATGGGCAGAAAAGAAAGCTGATTAAAACCACTTCTGTTGAACTCTCGCCTTCCCCCTTCCAATGCACTTTTTCTTGTCATTTATTGAAAATATTTACATAAATAAGATATACATACATATAAAATTGGATTCTAAATACAGAGAGACATATCTAGAGATATTTTTCACCACAAAAGATCACTCAGCTGAAAACTCAGGCAGAATGTAGATATTTTTCAAAGACAGTCATGCAGGATCGGAAGCTGTGATTGTCTCTCATGAACCATTCTGAGTCCCTAAGGCCGCTAATAGCATATATGCATGTTTATCCCCACCTCAAAAAAAAAAAAAAAAAAAAAAAACAACCAAAAAAACCAGTTTTTATTTCAGCTGTTTACTTCACCTTGACAAGTGTCTGCCCCAAGCTGAAAGTTTATGAAGCTTTCAGCGTCTGTTTTATCTTCTCTTGATATTTTGAAATTATCTGAATGTATAGATGGCAAAAAGACTTCCACATTACTATTTTCATTATACTTTATATATTACTTTTCCAGTCAGGCAACTAGGGTGATAGGGGAGGAGGTAAACACAAACTTCTCACTGACTTTCAGTTTGCAGGAGATAGATATCCTGTTTTTCTCTATCCTCAGGTTTACCTGGAACACTGCATTCAGCTCTGGGGCCCCCAGCATAAGAAAGACATGGGTGTATTAGAATGAGTCCAGAGAGGGCCAAAAGATGATGAAGGGGCTGGAACACCTATCCTATGAAGACAGGCTGAGGGAGTTGCAGTTGTTCTGCCTGGAGAAGAGAAGACTCTGAGGAGACTTTATAGCAGCCCTCTAGTACCTAAAGGGGGCCTACAGGAAAGCTGGGGAGGGACTCTTTGTCAGGGGGTATAGTGATAGGACAAGGAATAATGGCTTTAAACTAAAAGAGATTTAGATTAGATGTAATGAGGAAATTCTTTACTGTGAGCATGGTGAGGCACTGGCACGTGTTGCCCAGAGACATGGATGCCCCATCCCTGGAGGTGTTCAAGGCCATGTTGAACTTTGGGCTTTGAGTAATCTGGTCTAGTGGGAAGTGTGGAGGAACTATGGCAGAGGTATTGGAACTAGATGATCTTTAAGGTTCCTTCCAACTCAAACCATTCTATGATTCTAAGATATTTGTTAGATAGCAAAGACACTTGTTTGCCCATAGTAAGATTTACAAAAGGTGTAACAGTGTTTGGGTTAACACAATAGGTACTAGGAACTGTATCTTTGGACAAACACCATCTTAGGGAATACTTTTCATTCTTCAGAGCTCTTGAATAAATAAATATAACATTTTGTCATTCTGTGACAGTGTCAGGTTATCCCTAAATTTCTCTTTTTTCATGAAAATATTTATACGAGAAAGTACATCCCATCTCCTACACATGGAGTATCTCAAAAGATCCAGTCTCTAAGGTTTTCTCTAAGTGTCTAAAAATTTTACATTGGATTTCATGCTTAGAAGAATTCATTTAAAATACTTTAAATTGCAGTCTCTGTGAATTACAGTCACACAAAATGACAAAAAATGCAGATGTATTTGATTGTACAAAACCTGTTTATGGCATTACTGCTTTCCCTAAGGCTCTATCTTACAAAGCGTGCTTTGAAAGATTGAAAGCTATTTTGAATCTAAGTACTACAGTGTCTTTTTATAGACTGTAACAAGTATTTATCCTGTATATTGTATACTGCTGTAATAATGTGCTGAATTATGTAAATAGTAGTTGCTTAAATCCACCTTCTTCTCTCCATGGAAGATAACCTAGTGATATTCCCTGAAAAGGAAAGAACTGTAAGACGCTTCAAAAATATTTTTAATAACAGAGTGGCCAAAGCATAGGGTTTACATGAAAGATCCTCTGGCACCATAACTAAGTGGCACTATCTCAGAGGATCTGAAAGACCTAAAATTTACGTTTAATGTTATAAGTCTTTCCATCAACACAAAGAGATATAACTCAGCAAGACCTGCCTAGAATTAATGGATTGGGCCCAGAAGCTGAAAGGTGTGTGGCACAGACAGGTGAATTTAAGACTATTTTGTATAACTGACTCTTTTTTAAGAGTATTTTGTTACCTAGTTGGTCTCCAAAATAGGCTAGAAAGAACTCAAGCTGCTAACATTTATATCTCCTCCCAGAAGCAACAGAGACTGTCTCCAAACACCAGCAGTAATGTCTCCTTTTCCTAACTGTGGCTCCTCATCACAAGATAGGAAAGCATTAGTGTAAAAAAGAAAAAACAAAACAAAACAAAAAACACAACAACAAAACAAACAAACAAAACAAAACAAAACAAAATAAAACAAAAAACCATAAGAGTTGTCCTAACCTTCTGAATACTTTCTGTGTGGGAGGAATTTAATATGTAGTAGGTTAGCATACATTGCACGAGGAGTGCAGAGTGTCCTTAATAACTTTCAGAATTGGCAAGCATATTCTCACTGATTTCATAATTGCTGACAGTTGTCAGTTGGCTGGGACCACGTTACAGTATGATTGGAATTGAGAGCAAGTGAAGTAGGGAAACTGTTTAAAAAGGGAAAAGGAAAAGAAAGTGCTGTGGCATCAAATGTGGAAAAAAAAAAAAAATCAGTTCAAAAAGCAGCATCCCAATGCTAGTGATGGTACTAATAGTGGCATAAGCTATAACGCAGCACCCTTGCAATATCTGGCTGTGGAAGAAAACGGGCAGTCACCAAAGCAGTATCCAAGTCAACCAAGCAGCATACAGTGTGCATACATAATTTATATACAAATAGGAGAGTGAGCTTGTTATGGTGTGCAAACAGAAGCCCTAGCTTGAAGTTTTGGTAACTCAGTAGGCCAGAAGAAGCTACTGGACGTGACATGAGAAACTGTTGGATAAAGAACCACAAGAAGCTGACCAAAGTTACACAGTGGTGTGTGGAATGCTGGGATGTCACGCGTGGTAAAGGGGGAAGTAAGAAACTTGTAAGTAAGAAACTTGTGAGAAATGGCTAAACTGCACAAACGTTGGAGAGGAGCACTAGGGACCTTAAGTCCCCTTGCATGGGAGAGCCATGCAAGGCCATATCAAATAACCACAGGTAATGCCCTAAAGGCCAAGATTACCTAGGCAATTATATTGTAAATACCAAGTTTGGCTATGGGGGTAGGGAAGGAGGTCTGAGGCCAGTAACTGTGAGGGACAGGAATCGGAGTCTGGTCCTTGGATAGACCACATGTGTGTGGTCATCTACCAATTCGTGTGTGTGCATGCATGTGTCCGTGTCACTGTGTGACCACCAGCAAGCTCTTGTTCTTGTAACTGAATGGGAGAAGCAAGACTGAGCTGTCTGTGCTGTTTGTGAGTGAGTGCAGTGGGTGATCATGGGGGTGCCAGTGAGGACACAGCTTGCTTTGTTGATGCACGTGGCTCATTGTGCCTCACAGAGTGTCTGTCCATGCTCCTGTGGAATACATGTCAGCATTGCCACTGGCTGGACCTGCAAGTAGGAATGGTAGCAGAAGGGAGGAGAAATCACTTGGGCTGTAAAGTGTGCTGGATTAAGTTTGCCATAA
Source organism: Aythya marila (assembly GCF_965140915.1). Classification (NCBI taxonomy): domain Eukaryota; kingdom Metazoa; phylum Chordata; class Aves; order Anseriformes; family Anatidae; genus Aythya; species Aythya marila. Next base: position 189,609,377 of record NC_139042.1, read on the forward strand.
CAGAGTTTATCTCCAGAAGTCCTCTGTTCTCACTTAAAAACTGCGGGTTTTACACTTGGAGATGGAGAACCTGTGGTGATACAAGAAAATTAAAAATCTAACTGGAAGTTGAAAGAGTTAAAGAAATTAATAGAATCTGGCTAGCAGGGTAAGATATATGAGTTCTGTCTAGCTATGAAAATATAAACTTTTCTTTCTCTCTCTCACCTGCCCCATCATATATATCTCATACCTGCCCCATATGTATATACATATATACATGTTCATGTGTGTATATAGGTAGATATATCAAGAGGTATGTAGATAAATGTTAAAGACAATATTGGTACCAACGACATTTTTGTTCACCTTGAACTTCTTGCTTACACTTTACAGAGAGGACGATGTACTTTGGGAAAGGACAAAAACTTCCTGTTACAGGTGTCACTGAATGTACCACACTTATGTGTAAGGTGTGTATTTTTAGATAAATAGATAAAAATAATAATTTGTATTTGTTTGAAGGTTGTTTTGTTGTGTTTTGTTTTGCTTTGTTTTGATGAATCATTACTTACTCATATAGGCAGGAAGGGCAAGAACAACCTGAACAGATCCACAGCCATCCTTCTCCTAGTTTTTGACACTGTTTTCAAACACATCACTGAAAATAAGAGTAATTTAATGGTGATAATGCATTTTTAACAAATCCAGATCCAAATCCAAATCAAAAATGATGACACCAGCTTTCATCTCAATGATGGCTTATCAATAGCACAACCCTGTCACGAGAACATCCAGGGAAATTTACTGATATCAGCATGCCAAAATAATTAGTGCATTATTATTTACTTCGTGCATCCATGCTCTTATTTCTGTTTTTGCCTATGTGAGTACATAGAAATAGCACTGTTATACCCCATAAAACCAGTCAGGAATTATATTTGTACAATTCATAGTGTCATTTTACATGAGAATCAAGTAAGTAAGCACCTTGGATGGATGTCATGAGTGTCATTCTGCCTACTACAAAAGAAATCAGAGGATGGAATCCACGGAAACAACTTTCTTCAGAGCTTATATATCACAGCACATAGTGGCCACTCTGTGGGTAGAGCTGTCACAGCTGGATGCCCAATTAGAGACCTCCGAGGCCTATAACTGTAATTTTTAACTTCGTTTCAAATGCCTGTGGGATCTCTGCATCATCTTTGCTTTGCTTTCTTTGCCACAGCCTTTTCATGGAAATTGATATTACACTGCATAACCAATTTAATGAGATGAATATAAACAAATGGCACATGTGTAGGGGCATTGAAGAATTACTGTTTTTTTTTTCTTCTCATAGTATTAATTTCAGATGTGCCTCTTAAACAGTGAAAAAAAAATAAAAACATACCATTTAAAATTTAAAACTGTCTTTATAGTAATGATAATGGAATAAAATAGAAGCTGTGAACTTTAATACTACTGTACAAATGTACAGTAATGAAAAAGTACAGCAATAGTCTCCAATACTACTGTACTCTAATACTACTGTATAAACTTCAAACCTAATTTCTCCATTTTGCAGATGCTAGCAGATAAGAGCCTATCAGAGCACAAAACAGCACTTGTGGGGGTGACAGTAAAAAAATCTGTCAATCAAGACACCACCATGCTGCTATAGTCAACATTAAATCCAAATGCTGGATGCTTCACAGTGCTCTAAATAATAAAGCACAAAATAAGTCAAGATCAATAATAATAATAATAAATGTTTGCTTGTTATCTCTATTGGCCAGAATTTCAGCTGGCATATTTCGGTACATTTCACTGACCTCAGCATAGGTATGCTGAGTTATACTACCCACTTCTTTGTAGATGTCATTCACAATTTCTTTCTCCTCAGGTATATATGATACTAAAGCTGCATGAACTATGAAATTACACATACACACATATCAAAAGTATCCTATCTTCAGAATACAATTGTTAAAACTAGAAGTGTAGAGACAGTCAAGATGATTGTATTCAGAATATATAATTTGAAACCAAAACTCTGACTGTGAAATTGGTTTGATCTGTAGACAAATGTCAGCTCTGTGCCCTATTAAAATTGCAACTGTTTTAAAAGGACATATCCTTTTAAAGTCCTGAAATGTTGAATAAATGTTAATTGGAAGTCAAAGAAAATATCATGAGTAAAATAAAATGTACAAAGAAAAACCACTTTCTATATGTAACTTAATATCAGCTGGATCACAAAATAAAATAAAATTAAAAAAAAATAAAATAAAATCAGTACCAGATAGTCAGATTCCATCTTAAAATAAGACAAGATGGATACTGCAGCACAGTTCAATTTTACTGAGCATAATCCTGATTTTGTTTTTTCTTTCAAATAGCTATAGTGAAAATATACTACTTTTCAAGGTTTAGTTGCATGATTGCATTGATTGTTAAACAAATTATTAGCTATCCTACATATGCTTAGAAATGTAAAAATGAATCACTATACCATAGTACATCCATGAAAAGCACTAAGGATTTGTATAATCTAATTAGAATGAGGATAAACAATTTGTAATGTTCCACATTTTTATTATTCATCCAAGTCTTAGTATTATGAATGCTTTTTTTTTTTTTTTTTGTATTTCAATCATTATTCTTTAGTACACTTGTACAGTTTGACAGCAACAATTTAAAAATGAAGACAGAAGAGGGATTTGATTTTTATTTTTAATTATGGAAATGCAATCTTCTTCACATCTACTTTCAAAATGATGACTAGAGGCTATTTATTTAAGTGAATGGTGAACACTATGCGGAGCGACTAATCACAGTACTGCAGGTACTGTATAACTTATCAAATTATACTAAAGGGATAGTAGTTCATATAAATGTAGTCTTTTCTTTTTGTAAACAATTATATATAATACTATGGGGGAAAAACAGCAGAACATTGTACTATTTATCTTACTTATAAGTAAAGACCACATTTTATTAGAGTGTAGTTGTCACATCTTGTGAGAAAGCCATCATGGATTTTATGGGTACGCTCTTTTAAATCCTGTTATAAGAATTTGGTGTCTTGGAAAAATATTGTAAAATATGGTAATTATGATAATGAAATCAAACCCAATAATTTAAATTGACATAGTATATTACCAATGTCAACAACCTCATTCAATCTAAAAAAAAAAATAAAAAAAAAATTGTAATATTGCTGATCAGAAAAAAAAAAAAAAAAAAGCTCTAAGGTCAAATGATACCTAGAAATGTTTTCATAGAATATTCTAACAAATAAACTGATATCATCTCTTCTATGAGAAAACTGTACAAGCTTAGTTTGATATGAGTCAGTGAAAATTTTCACATTGCCACAGCTATTTGATTTTCAGCTTTTTATTTTATTTATTTATTTGGTTGAAAAGTATATTCGCATCTCCATTTCAAATTTCTGTGAAAAGCATATTCACATTTCCATTTCTGCTAATCTGACACTTTGAAATCAAAATGCTACTGAATTTTTCCCCTCTTGTTCTCTTGGAGAAGATTTGATAAGCCCCTTCTGAATTTTTTAACAACAACAAAAAACAGCCCTCTTACCATTCATTTATCTTCAATATATTAGCACATCTGGAGACTCATCCATGAGAAAGAATATAATATCTATTAAATTGTAATCCTTGGCTCACTACATATACAGATCTAATTCCTCTACTCTCCAGTGGAGCTTCAGTTTTAGCCTTGAAATATAACCAATCAACTACAACAGAGTCAGTCAATCAATGTCATAACAGCAGAGAACTACATTTATTCTTCACTGATGGAGGGAAAAAACAAAAACAAAAACAAAAAAAAAACCCTTTCCATATCTTTCCATTCTTCTTAGTTGCCTCATTAGATAGATCTTACTTGATAGATGAAAAGCTTCGTTCCCCCAATGTTTTACAACAACAAAAGTTTTTTGGGTTTGCTTGTTTATTAAATATTGATAATAACCATAATCCTAGCTATCATGGAGTATATGCATATGGAAAAACAACAACAACAGCAACAAAATACTAACAAACCAAAAGCAGAAAAAAAAAAAAAAAAAAAAAAAGATTTATGAGGAGTTACAAAAAGTCTTCTCTTCAGACAGTAATAATAGGATCCTCTGACAGTTTTCTTTATATTACTTGAGTACAACACACTTGCTGAACAATCTCTTAAAGCTGGGTAACAACAAACAGAAGAAAATAGGCAATCAGCTATATGCTTTAGGCTGTTAACTGCAAAATCTTCTGCTGGGGGGCTAATCTATCTTCCCACCCAAAGGAGAGAAGACCTCTTCTTCTCTCAAGAAGGGGGGGTAGGGTGGGGGTGGGAAACAGCGGGGTGGTCTTCTGAACCACCCTTTGAAGAAGTCTACCTTTATCTATTAGCTATACAGAAGGTCTATTTTCTTTTCACAGAAGGCCTTACACTACTTGTAGCAGAAGATAACATACATTTGTGCATGAACAGGAGAGGAATTTAGCAGCGGAGTTTCACAAGAATATAAAAATATGAGAAAGATCTTGTTAATGTAGCTAATTAGTACAGATTGCAGTTCTATGTGTAAATGAAATGCCATACAACTGGTCTTCATACTATGCCCAAGGTTTAAGTTTTTATTACATTTTTATTTATATGTTTTATGTCTACATACAGAGCATCAGAGATAATTTGAGACTATATATATTGAAATGCAGATTCCAATTTAGAGATCTTGAAAGCCTAGCTTTTATCATTTCTACAGGTCATTTTGTTTTCTCATACTAGGAAACTAATACAAAACAGCTGTTCACATGGTCAGATGATTACTAAGTACCTTCTAACACAATATAAAAATATTCTCCAGAAGCTAGGCTTTTCAATGACAGATTTGGTTGAGTGCTATACAGAGGATTTCTGTAATGAGAAGTAGCATAGCCAGGAGAAAAGATTCTTCATAGAATGTCTCCAAATTGAGAGTGAAAGCTCTTCGAGAGAGCGAAGAACAATTTTTAGTATGTAACACAGGACTTTATATTGTCCTTCAGTGGTTGCCATTTGTATATGTGATCAGCATGATGAATTTAAACTTATATTTCTCAGTACAATGTACATGTACAACTTGTACAATGGTACAAGTTTGAAAAATAAATATGAAATTATTTGTCACTAAATATATAATAAATTTAAATAATTAAAAAAAAATCTTTGAACATGCCTATCTGAGGCATTCTATACTACCTTCTTTTCCACCATCATTCCAACTTCATCTGTCATTATTCTGAATCCAAAATAATCCTTATTTAATGGGATGATCCTGGTTTGTTTTAATTTTTAGCTCTCCCAACCTGCTATGCTTCATGTAGTACATCATCTCTTCATATCAGTCTGTAGTCTACAGTCATGTATTTCTCACACCATTTCTTCACCTTTGTTTTTGTTTGACTCATTGTCTATACTGCTGCACATTTATGGGGCCAGATAAATCAGAATCTTTTGGGGCCGATGGACTATCAAGGTTCAGTCACCTATTGCTATTATTTATCCCTTCTTATACATTGATATGGCAGTTATGGAATAGCACCGTTTTCTTATTTCCCAGAAGGGCAATGCAACAAAGGGGACAGAATATACCCTGTGCAACTTCAGACATTCATCTCTTCTAAAAGTGTCTGTCTAAAACAGTTCAGATGAACCAAGTCTAGTAGTGCCTATTTCTCTTCAATGAACAGAGGGAGTTAAGGATGATTAGCTGAGATGCAGTAATCTGAAGTTAAGGGAGATGAATCCAAGTCCATCTGTCCAAGGTGACCCAGGAAGTCTGAAAAGACTTCTGAAAGAACATCCTAAAAGTACCATGATGGAATAAATTTGTCAGACTAAGGAGAAAGATTTAATGTTGTAGTAGTGTTCTCAGGACCTGAAAGAAAGCTTTCAGTTTATGGATGTCATAATTCAGGAAACAAAAAAATCACTGTCTTCAGAATGACATTTGATATAAACTGCCATCATCTTACAAATTTTAGTTATGGTTTATGTCATTAATTCAAATTCTTTAAAATCATCAGGTACTTGGGAAGGAATTGCTTAAAAAATATTTTAGAAAGTTTTTAAAGTCAAATTTAGAGATTTGATATCTTCCCTTCATCTAGACCCCTTTATTTTAAAGGTAAACAAAACAAAGCAGTCAAATGATCACTATGTGAATATTTGTTTTGTGTTGTACAAGAAGGGATCTAAGTGCTATTGAAATAACTGGGCTATTTGAAGGCTCAGATCTAACTTGTACAGCAATAAAGAACATCTGTTACATGGAACAACACTTTCTGTTGACTCATGTATTTACATTTTATGCAAAAATAGTGTGTACTAGAAAATCCATATTAAGAACTGCTACTGTTTTTACTGACATTTTTGATGTCTCTTACATTCCATGAGCTAGTACTTTGAAAATGAGTTGAGCAGTGCATATCAAAGCACCAAACAATGGATGAAAAAGAGGTATGGCTAAGCAGTGAACAAAATAAGATCGTTTCTCCTCTCATTCATTTGTGTTGCTTTCACACTATTTTTTGTAGTACATGCTGTCACTCTGAGTTAAAAATATGATTTCTATTAGTTATAAGGATTTACCTCTCTGAAATGCCTGCAGAACAATGCACACAACTCAGGAATTAGAGGTTCACGTGTGGTTGCAAGGCCACAATCTCATAGACGTTACAGAGACATGGTGGGATAGCTCATATGACTGGAAGGCTATCATGGATGTCTATGTGCTTCTTCGGAAAGACAGGCCAGACAGGCAAGGTGGTGGGGGTGCTCTTTATGTGATAGAGCAAGTGAAATGTATCAAGCTCTGCCTAGGGGTGGATGAAGAGTGAATTGAAAACTTATGGGTAAAGATTAAGGGACGGGTGGGTGTTTACTACAGGCCACCTGATCAGGAAAAGGAAGTCTTCTACAGCTGCATGTAGCCTTTCAATCGCAGGACCTGGTACTCATGTAGGACTTCAATCACCCTGATGTCTGCAGAAAGGACAACACAGATAGTCACAGTCTAGGAGGTTCTTGCAGTGCATTGATGGCAACTTTTTGACACAGGTGGTCAAAGAACCAATGAGGAGAAGTGTGCTACTGGACCTTGTACTAACAAACAAAGAAGGACTAATTAGAGATGTGAAATCTGGGGGCAGCCTTGACTGTAGTGACCATGAGATGGTGGGATTCAGGATCCTGAAGGGAGGAAGCAGGAGAATAAGTAGGACTGTAACCCTGGACTTCAGGAGAGCAAACTTTGGCTTCTTCAGGGACCTACCTCAAGGAATCCAAGGAGTTGGGGACCTAGAAGACAGGGGGGTCTAACATAGCTGGTTATTATTCAAGTATCACTTCTTCCAAGCTCAAGGATACAGAGAATGCAAAGTTGCAGAATGGCTTCTTTGCTTCGGTCTTTACTGCTAAGGCCAGCCCTCAGGAATCCCAGACCCAGGAGATGAGAGAGAAAGTCTGGAGAAAGGAAGACTTTCTCTTGGTTGAGGAGGATTGGGCTAGAGATCATTTAGGCAAACTTAACACCCACAGATTCATGGGTCCTGAGGGGATGCACCCATGAGTGCTGAGGGAGCTGGCAGATGTTATTACTAGGCTACTCTCCATCATCTTTTGGAAGGTCATAGTTCCTTAGTCCATACTAATAGGAAAGGCTGAGACAGCAGGTCCTGTTTAGCCTGAGGAAGAGAAGACTGAGAGGGGAGCTTATCAATGTATATAGATATCTTAAGAGAGGATGGCAAGACAATGGGGCCAGACTGTTTTCAGTGTTGCCCATCAATAGGGTCAGAAGCAACAGGCACAGACTGAAACACAGGAAGTTCCATCTGAACATTATGAAAAACTTAGCTGTGAGGGAGACATAGTGCTGAAACAGGTTGCCCAGAGAGTTTGTGGAGTCTCCTTCTCTGAAGGTATCCAAAACCTGCCTGGATGTGATTTTGTGCAACATGCTCTAGGTGTCCTTACTTGAACTGGGAACTTGGACTAGATGATCTCCAGAGGTCCCTCTCAACCTCAGTCACTCTGTGATAAGGTTGAACTATTTGGCAACACAGAATAATTTTGAATCACAGTTTTTAGTAATTAGTTCTTAGTTCAACGCAGACAATGACAACATCAAAAACAAATTGCTTTTTAAAGGAATTCTTTTTTGTCTAATTAGTCCCTTAGTCCATACTGGTCAGGTCCTGGCCTGACAGAACAGTGTGCAGAATGATTGACCTGAAATCTCTTATATTGTTCACATCTAGTTTTAAGGACTGAAATTATTTACTTGTATTTTTGAATGTTTTGTTGTTTGTTTTCTTTGTTTCATCTTATGAATAGTTCTAATGTCTTTTTACCTGCTTTGCTATAAAACTACAAGGGATATATTTAATCTGTGAGACTGTTTAGCCACAAACAAATCCTAAGTGTCTCTTTCCTGCACAGCTGCTTTTTGAGCAGCCTCCATTGCAGGAGTGAGACTTTAACAGGTAGGACTGCTACATTTTACAAATGAGAATTTATGCATGTGAAAGCTGAGCATAGACTATTGTGACAAATGCATTCTTGACTTGCATAAGGCATAAAATGTCCAGGACCCCTACAAAGATCAACTGTCTTGTGTCAGTCATTTAAACAGTTCTTTAAATAGTCATTTTCTTTTAATAATAAATAGCATGTTATGAAAATAGGGGCTGATTGACATGGAATTACAGTGCCAGGGCCCTCACAGCTGTTCTAGCATCGGGTTCTTCAAAATTTCTTACTGACCATTTTATGACTGACTCTTTTACTCAACAGAACTTGGTACATGCTGGGGAAGGAAAGATATGATATCATTTTTATTTTTTTTTTCTGTCACTTCTGAAATAGTTTTTACTTTAAATAGTACTGAAGAGACTAGGCAGGCAGCAACTATGCCCTCTCTTAGGGCTAAAAAAGCTGAAATGTTAAAAAATCTTACATAAGAACACTCTATATAAATCATATAAAAGGTTTTTCTACCATCTACCTTATTTTCTCATGCAGTACACCTGTACTACAATCTGAGTATATATTTCTGTACCAACTAAATATATCTTCCCTAAACTACAAATATCGAGAGGACACATGCCTCCAAAACATAGTAGAACTAAATTCATTCTCAGCAAATCTCCATTTTCCTCAAAAAGAAAAAAAATCAAACAAACAAACAAAAAAATCAAACAAAATATTAATTATGTATACAAAAATGCTGTAACTTTTCTGGAATTAATAAAATTTTAAAGCCTCTTGATTATTTCTAGCAACTCAAAATAGCATGTTCTGCTTGTATAAGGAGTATTTAATGTAGATGTATATGCACACTCACTTCTATACAAGCTAAGCTCCTATTCGTTTCACTTACCTTGATTTACCCTCAGAATCACTTTGATGACTGAACTATAGAGCAATGATTAAAAAAAAAGCAAAAAGGGACCATATGAAGAAGTATGTGTAGACACAGTAAATAGTACCATCAAGATTTTTTTTTCTTTTAAAAGCCTTTTTCTCTATATTGGACATGTCAGGGTATCATATGCCATATTAAAATTTGATGGATGGTCTTTAATCTGCTAGATGATCTATAATTTCAGACTATAATTTTTCTTGTTGTTTTGACCCTCCCTACCCAAACAAAAACAATCAAATGAACAAACAAACAAACAAAAAACACCACATCACCACTACAGCACACTTCAAATTGTTCAGTATTTCCACAAGTGTAATTTTTAGTATCTAAGGATGATGGTTCATAGACAAGGTCCATAAATCTTTGGCTACAATTTCCTCTACAATTTCCCTTTTGCACAATCATAAAAAAAAAATAACAAAAACTTTTTTTTTTTTTTTTTAGGCCACTATTCCTAAGCCTCTTTTCTTCCAAACAAAAAAGGAAAGCAAGAGATAAAAAGAGAGGAGAGAGAATAAACATCGCTAAACTCTTGTAATTCATGTAATTCACGCAGGAGCATATCAAACTCCCCAGTGTCAAGAGGTTTCTATCACAATCACAGTCACCTGTGAATATATACTATATATCATAGCATATGTACTAATAAATAAATAAATAAATAAATTCTAAAAATGTCTTTGTATTGACTTCTTTGCCTCTAAGTGTGGCTCTTTTCATGCCATTGCAATGCAGCATTCACTGTTTGGGGGTGCACTATGAAACTGGAAAACAGCTGAATTCATAGCATAATGAAATATGTCCTCAAATGTAAATGACATTATGACCATTAATTCTTGATTTCATATAATGACTTACTGTGATGAAGACACGGAGTAAAAGAGTTTGACCTCTGTGACCGCAGATGTGATTTGAACAAGGTTTTATCAGCGCTGAAGGAAGAACAAGTAGTTTGTTACCTCTGCTGCTCTTCACAGGTGTGTTTGCAAGGACCCAAAGAAGTGCTTAAGAGATCTAACTATTTTTACCCTGAATTTCCAATTTCCTAGTAATGGAAATTTCAAAGGCAGAGAAAAAATAGGAGTTATATTTTCAAAAGCACATGTAAAAATGTTTTCAGTTTTCCAAGTGTAAACTAAAATACAATACATACATACAACTGTGAAAGGTAGGAGGAAGGGCTTTTTTGTTGTTTTGTTTTTGTTGTTTTTCGTTTTTTGCATTTTTTGCCAATCACTACTAATACAATGGTGAGTGGATTAACAGATGCTGCCAATAGTCTCATGGGACATGCAAGTACATTAAGATGACTTTGCAATGCATCACTCCTGCTTACTACATAATTAAGTTACAGTTTTCTTTATATAATTTCATTAATATGGATTAGTCAAAATATCAATGCACAAATAAATGCAGACTTGCAAAATGTGTATGTCAATAAAATAAACATGGTATTCTAGTAACAAGGTAAGAGTATAGCCTCTGCAAGATGCCTATTCAATACTGCTACTTTATTTTCATTCATATGGGTAACTGAAGTCATCTGAACTATGCATTTGTGGACAGGCCACCTCCTTTAGACAATTCCTCATTATTCTAACATGTTGCTAGAAATGCTTTTTCAGCTCTCTGAAGCTGGACCGTTCTGTTTATTAGAACCAATTCTCTGGGATAACATTATTTAAAAGCAAAGGTGAAAAGGAGCTGTATGCATCATGAATAACTGAGGTAAGGTAACTCATAAATGAGCCAGCAGCTCATCATAACGAACCACAGAGTCAGCAAAGAATCTGTCATATTTATAGTCAGGAGCAAAATGAGATTTGAAGGAAAAGTAAAAGAAATCATGACTGTCTACCTGGTGAGAAACATTGTGCCCCAAAGTAGTATGGCTTTCATACAATACTTTGATGTGTATCTTTCTGATATACATATGTAATGTGATATTTAGAAACGTGCTGTTGTTCCCTAAATGACCATACATCTTACAAATGGGAACTTGACTAAGTAGTAAGTAAGAACCAAAGCAACTACTTGCAGTCGTTTAAAAAGAAAACGATTTACACCAAAAAGAAAAACAAAACCAACCAACCAAACAAACAAACAAGAGGGAAAAAAAAAAAAAAAAGAAAAAAGAAAAAAAAAGAGGGATTCTATGTTTATTTCCGCCCTTTCTTTCTCCCTTTATTTCTCTTTCTGCCCATCGTTCTTTCCTCCTTCCATCCTACTTTCCCTTTTCATTGAAAATTACACACGTAAGCATGCAGTTCTCTTTGTCATTTGTCCATAACTAGTTTTACAGAATATTATTCAGAATATAAAAATTGCATACAATTGATGTTTCCATTGATGTTTACTGTGCAGTCAGAGCCCTTAAGAGGACGAGGGCAGAATTGTCATCAACTAATCAAGAAAAGGTAAAAAGAAAAATTGATTTACTGACCTTTAGTTTATTATTACTATCAACATCACTGCAATAAAAAAAAAAAAGGGAAAAGCATGACTGCTGTATAATATAACATACTTTTCGTTTCCTCGGGGACTAAAAAAAAAATAAAAAAGGCTCCTACTTAAGTATTTTTATCTTGAAATATTAATATCGATATCTTTTTCAGCCTGAGTTTCTACAGAGGAATGACAAATAACATCTCCGGGCTCAGTTGTGTTTGCAGATTAGTACTGTTTGAGTCAGAGAGAATTAAGCTCTTTCACCTCCCACAGCAAAGGTAAAGGTGATGAGCTTCTATTAATAAAGCAAATAACACCACAGTAGACTATCACAAATAAATCATGCACTTCCAGCACCAGATGATGCTGTACATTATAAACAAGACTGATGCAAGAAAAAATGGCTCAAACCTAACTAGAAAGAGAGATTTACAGCACTGTTCTACAAAGAACAAAATGGCTTACAATCCTGTACAGTTGTTTAAGAAAAATAAACAGATAAAACAAAAGCAAGTTGACTGCTCTGCAACGATTGGAGCCTTCAAACATAAAATAAATTAATAATTATGATAATTCATTCATCTAAGCTTGTTTTCCATCAAGTTCCCAGTTGGGTTCTTAATGAGGCTAATAATGTATAATCTTTACCACCGAAAGTCTCAGAGGAAAGTTTACACTTCAGGAAAAAAAGAAAAAGAACTAGACAAAGTGCCATAAGAGTAACCTGAAGTCTCACTGGGCTAGATCCAAACACAAAATATTGCAAGCCATAGGAGAAACTTCACTCCAGGTTGTGCAGCCCTGCACAGTGTAAGTGCACCAGCATACAAGAGCTCCCAATGCTCAGCACCTCTTTTAGATACCTAAACCAGATCAGCATCAAAAGCTAGGCTGTACTCTTCAGTACTCTGCTTTAGAGCAGATATTTCCAAATCAAATCTAAGCATTACAGACATACACACAAGTAAAATAAATAAATAAATAAATAAAATAAAAATGTGCATAATCTCAAAATATCAGGCAAAATGCAGTGTTGGTAGATTGCTTTCTTTAAAAGTAGGATAGTGGAAGACAATACTTGCCACACGGTCTTGTGACCAGCCAGTTCAATACTTGTCTTCCCTGGGATGATTTAAACATACATCGCTTGCTTTTCAGGAGAGACTTATAAAATATCTTCAGCATGTACTCCTTTCCTTTTGTTGATTATCTATCACTATGCTAAAAATAAAGCAACTTGTATCAAATACCAGAAAAAAGTCACCCAGTATCCCTCTGGTATTGTCACCCAGCTTCCCATTGGTATTGCTGTCCTAAAAATATTGAATTACTATTAGTGTGGAAATGGAAACTAAAACCCTAATGTGAGACTAGGTAAACAAAGAAATTGATTTTATTAAAACTACCCTGATTATTCCTGACCTGATTTTGTTACCTCTGAAAATTACTATGATCATGACTGCTGATCCTGATACTGCTGAATATTTTGCCCTGAAAGGACAATCTGTGATATAGAGAGGTAACAGGAAGGTAAAGAAGGGGGAAAATGACATCTTTAAATGCATAATTAATCAAGACAACCATGAAAGACACTGTGCCATAAACATGAAAGCTACTGAGCAGGTATTGTTACCACTTGTATTACTGCAATATATAGTGTATTGACCAGATAGAAGAATTAAATATACTGTAAGGGAGGTGGTTTTTTTTGTTGTTTGTTTGTTTGTTTGTTTGTTTTCCATTACACAAAGAACACCCTCTCATAGGTCACATGGTATAACTAGGTATGTGACAGACTATACAGTAACTCAAAACTAACACCCTACATCTCAATGAGGTAGCAAAATTGTGCAGCTGCAAAATGTAAGATTAGAAAGCTTTCTTGCTGCTGAGAAAGAGCTACAGAGAGCTCCTGACCCTCTTTTTAACTTCTTTTAACAATGAAAGGATCTTTATCTGTTCCAGAAAATCAAATACTTAAGTTTGATCACTCCTCAGTTCTTGGAGTTTTCAGTCTGTCTTTTAGATCTCTCAAAACTGTTAACAAACAATAGTTTCTAGCAAAGCACTTTGCTAGAAACAAAAAGACTTTGCTACAAAACCATCAAATGCTGTGTGGATCAGGACTTAGTGTTCTGACTCATGGCTGTTGAAAATGCAATAACAATATAAGAAAAAGCACTTAAACACAGACAAAATATGCCTAAATCTGGAAAAGTGACATAAGTACAAAGTACCTACAGTGTTATTTTCCAATAATTTATTGTGAACAATTTATTAAAATTTTAGTGTCTTACTTAAATATCGTATTTGGCCCTCCTTTTAAAGAGTTTGGCACTTCATCTCCTTACAAAACAGAATTTTTACAAATATAAAAGAGAAGTATTCAAAGAAAGCTGTCTTCCCAGCCAATAATAATAATAATAATAATAATAATAATAATAATAATAATAATAATAATAATAAAGTAGAAGATTTATAATCAATAAGCTTCCCAAAGGATAGTTGCTGATCTAAAGTTGCAGCAACCCACAAGTCTATATCTGAGCATGCCTCATTCCAAAAGCTATGGGGAAAAAAAAAAAAAAAAAAAAAGGTCTCGACTACTCCTAATCCTTTGGACAGCTATACAACATTTTGTCAGGAAAAGACATATCTTCCTCATACTGAATGATGATTAATTTCTGCTTGAAGACAGGGACTGACAGGCAGTGAGAGGTAGTCACCTGCCTGCAGAAAAGCAAAATTGGACTTTCAAACGAAAGTGTGATCACAGATAATATCATTTTGTATTGGAGAAAAGGTAAATAAAACAAAGACAAGAACATTGATGCTAAAATTAAAATAAAAATACAACCTAACAAGCCCAGCGCATGTTCGTCTTTACATCTGGATTTTTAATTAATTTTTTAAGAACAATAAGCTGACATCAGACTTGTAGATATTACACTAGGGCAAAGGAGAGTGATATTTGCTTGATAAGGTATTAGTATGTTAATAATGTGATAAATCTACTTATTACTTAGCATTAATCCCAGAAACTATTGAGAAGCACTTGATAAAATCTGCCCTTAAAGAAATGACTTTCTCCTTGTTTGAGGAACACATCTAATTGGGTTTGAAACTGGCATCTGATCCTCTAATCTGACAATTCAGAACGAATTGGTCTCTAAGGTTTTATATACTGATAAATCTACAACTGCTGGGCTTTTGGTAGCATTCTCATTTTTACGTGTTTTTGAGATGAATCAATGCACATTTGGACAGATCATTCTCTCTCTTTCATCTCGATTAATCCATTAAAGTTAATGCTTTAGACCTCGTCTGCAGCAGAATCTCCTTGAAAACCTGGGAAGGTAAGTTAATCATGGAAACAAGGTGATGCCACATTGCAGTGCATAATATCCCCAGTCTGATAACCTGATTAGTAGCTCTAAAATGTTAGAGAGTTATTTTTAAGACCTGAGGATCTGAGTTTCCAAATTAAACTTTGCATTACTGACTGCAAGAAGTAGATTACTTTTGTCAGCTATGTGGAACAACAGGAAGAATTCAACTAAATGAGTAGGAGACCAGTGTAGTGCACAAGCACTGAAAAATGTTATTTGAGTAACATTTGTAATATAACTATACATCAGTGACATACAGCAAGTAATAAATAAATAAGTAAATAAAATTAATAACAATATTGAAGACATTTACTGGTATACAATAAGCACAACAAAATAAAAAGTAAAAATACAGGACTATCCCAGTTTTTGTTTCTGCCTTGCCAAGGCATGAGACATGCTCAGTTAAAAAGTTTTCAGTACTGCACAGTAGTAGCATAATTAAAATAATATATTTGTAACACAAGATCCTCTTGCAAAATATAAGCCATAGATATCAGAGAAACCAAGAGAATCAACTTTCTACATTGAATAGTGTTTTAAAATTTAGAACACTGAAGTCCAGTTTTTAGTCTCTAGAAAATACTCTGTTGAAAAAAATAAGTGGCTATGCAGGCTTAGGGAAGACACTACCCATCTTTATAAAACTAATGATACACTGAAGTGGAGTCTGCTTTACATGAAATTTTAATCTCTTCATATGCTCTCCTGCAGGTGAAATAGGTGTCTTGATTAAAATATACACATACATGTAACTTGCAAACAAGCTATAATTAGAACAAGGTACAATACTGGAAGGATCTCTCAAATTCTAACAAATCAGTTGCTTTAAGAAACTTAATCCTTTACCAGTAGCTGAACAGATGAAAGACACGTCACACTTAAAGGAATTTCAGAAGTCTCAATTATAAATAAATTCAATATACTCAATATAGCTTGGTTTCTCTATTAGTACAAGAACTCTCTCCATATGCACATAGGAACAGTAGACTTCCATATCAGTAACAGATGCATGGATGAATTCCACCTCTTGTATTTTGACAAGTTTTGGTTGAAGAGGGAATGAAAACCATTGTATGCCACAAAAATTTGGAACGTAAAATCCTAGTCCTTCTATAATCCAAAATGTTACTTAATTTTAGTTAGTTAGACCAGGATTCCATCTATAACTAGAAAAGTTCAGACCTGTTCTTGTTGCTTTAAAAAAAAAAAAAAAAAATCTAGAAAAAATTCTCATTAACTTCACTAGAACATAATTGGCTTTTAGTTGTTTGAATAGTGTCTGGTCTCTAAGGCATTTTGTTTACAGCATTTTAAAGCACAATGGCACAGAGGTTGCTGAGGTGTTTCAGGGGAAAGAGGCAGATGATGATCAGCACCTGAGTTACAACTGTAATAAACAATTATGAGAAACACTGAGTGTCCTGAGAAAAAAATAAATTGTTAAAAAAACCCTTCCTCTGAACAGAAATCAGTAGGGAAGACTCCTCAGAGGCCTGCAGTAATTTCTCAGTGCAAATTGTTGGAATTTACCATTAGGTAACACTTCTTTTGGAGCTCATCACCTTTTCCATTGCTGAAGAAATTCTCGTCAGACACCCCCTGACATAGGGTGACCCTCTGTGGACTTAGGTTGACATACTCAGGAGTTGCACAACCTCAGATCTTAGATCTGCAGAAAATAAGGAATACCAGATGAATGATTTGTGAAAAGTTTAATCCTGCTTGTCTAGAATGACTTAGAAATCTGTGGCACTGGTGGGAATACAATTCAATTTGCCAGGATATGATTCAAGAAACAAATATTCCTTCCCCTTCTTTAATTTTCTCCTGAAGGTTTAACACCCACAACAAATGAGCAGAAGTTCCCGTGACAGCACTGCATGATCTGACCACATGATGGTGTCCACTCACGTAACTACAGACTTGTCTACACATACGTACAGAGAGTCCTGTCTCAATTTTCCATCTCACTTTTTCCACCTTATTAAGACTTTTCTAGCACTTTTTTTTTTTTTTTTTTTTCATTTGGACTTCGTAAATAAACTAATAAAAATACTGTAGAATAACATTGAGTAAGTGCCCTCGCTGTTAATACTTGAACCCAAAAGGTATTTGGCCAATTTCAAATAAAGCTGTCAACAAATATTCCTATAAATGCTTAGGAAACAGCTATCTGTGTGGTTGAAAGAAATACCACGTGCCCTTAAAGGAGGAAAGATGGCAGCCTAAGCCCACTATGAGACATAACTTGACTGGACACCGCACTTCATATTCCCATGGCATTGGAATTGGAATAATTACACTTAGTAATTTTTCTTACTGAGGGGGAGAAGGAAAGTTAGCAATTAGAAAAATGAGAAATTGAACTGCATGGCATCAAACCAATATGAATATAGATGGCATCTTTATCACACAGATGTCTGCCTTTTAAACTAACAGTGCCAGTAATGTGCACATAAACAATGTGAAATAAAATAGGCCCAGGGAACACTTCTTAGTTCTGAAGTGAAACAGTGCCAACTTAGATATTCTATAAGCCTCATATGGTAAATAAACATGAAGCTCTAAGGCAAAGTTATTGTTTCTTGGTTTTTGTTTTGCTGTTGGTGATGGGGTTTGTTTCATTTTATGGTTTGAAGGTGGACCGCAGCTCCTCACAGTGGTTATTTTTTAGCATGCAACTGCTTGTGTGCCGTGCACTGGGATAAGACATGACTGCACATAGGAGCATTTGATGGTAAACAACGTGCTGAGATAGTGGTGGAAAGCTGTAGAGAGTGAGTCACAGAATCACAGAATCACAAAACTGTCTAGGTTGGAAGAGACCTCAAGATCATTGAGTCCAACCTCTGACCTAACACTAACAAGACCACGACTAAACCATATCGCTAAGTTCAACATCTAAATGCCTTTTAAAGACTGCTGAGATAGTGGTGGAAAGCTGTAGAGTGTGAGTCAGAATCACAGAATCACAAAACTGTCTAGGTTAGAAGAGACCTCAAGATCATTGAGTCCAACCTCTGACCTAACACTAACAAGACTACCACTAAACCATATCGCTAAGTTCAACATCTAAATGTCTTTTAAAGACCTCCAGGGATGGTGACTCCACCACTTCCCCGGGCAGCCCGTTCCAATGCCTAACAACCCTCTCAGTAAAAAAGTTCTTCCTAATATCCAACCTAAAACACCCCTGGCTCAACTTTAGCCCATTCCTCCTCGTCCTGTCACCAGGCACATGGGAGAATAGACCAACCCACACCTCACTACAGCCTCCTTTAGTGTACATATAAAGAGCGATAAGGTCGCCCCTGAGCCTCCTTTTCTCCAGGCTGAACAAACCCAGCTCCCTCAGCCACTCCTCGTAAGACTTGTTCTCCAGACCCCTCACCAGCTTTGTCGCCATTCTCTGGGCTCGCTCAAGCACCTCCATGTCCTTCTTGTATTGAGGGGCCCGAAACTGAACACAGTACTCAACATGCGGCCTCATGAGAGCCGAGTACAGGGGGACAATCACTTCCCTAGACCTGCTGGCCACACTGCTTCTTATACAAGCCAGGATGCTGTTGGCCTTCTCGGCCACCTGAGCACACTGCTGGCTCATATTCAGCTGACTATCTACCAATACTCCCAGGTCCTTCTCTGCCTGGCAGCTCTCCAAGCACTCATCTCCCAGCCTGTAGCTCTGCTTGGGGTTATTGCGCCCCAGGTGCAGGACCCGGCACTTGGCCTTGTTGAACTTCATACAGTTGACCTCAGCCCATCAGTCCAGCCTATCCAGATCTTTATGCAGAGCCTTCCTACCCTCAAGCAGATCGATACACACACCTAACTTGGTGTCATCTTCAAACTTACTGAGGGTGCACTTGATCCCCTCATCAGATCAACTGTATTTGACTCCTTTCACCACAACTCTTTGGGCCTGGCTGTCCAGCCAGTTTTTAACGCAATAAAGCGTACACCAGTCCAAGCTGTGAGCAGCCAGTTTCTTGAGGAGAATGCTGTGGGAAACAGTGTCAAAGGCCTTACTAATGTCAAGGTAGACCACATCCACAGCCTTTCCTTCATCCTCCAAGCGCGTCACTTTGTCATAGAAGGAGATCAGGTTTGTCAAGCAGGACCTGCCTTTCATAAACCCATGCTGACTGGGCCTGATCACCTGGTTGCCCTGTAAGTGCTGCGTGATGATACTCAAAATCAAGTCAGACTTGATTTTATCCTGTTCATACTGATCCTTTGGGATTGGCCCCTGCCATGTACTCCTTCAGGTACTGCCTCAAAAACCATGAGCTGGCCCAGGCCACAGATATATCAGGGATCATGCTAATAAGCTGAATTGCAGCTCAGGGCTCAAACTGGTGCTCTGGCCCTGTTTTACTTACTATAAACATCCTTGCCCTAGGGCCAGAAGGATACAGAGATAAGAGGTGGACAGAGGAGGAAGATGTAGATGAGAAATATTTCAGTGGGTTTCATTGGTGTCAAGTAACAAAAAAAAGAACACTAAGGTTTGGGAATTGTAAACACCTTTATATGGGAATATTTTTCTCTCTATATATTTTTCAGTTAAACTCTAATGCCTAATTATATTCAATTTGTCATCATACCAAAATTATTTTATTATTTTCTAGCTTTTCACTGTTGCCCCTTCTTGCTCATTTAGTTACCATCTTCTCTTTACTGGCTTCTGCACTCAGTTTCCCTCCTTCCCCTACACATTTCTAGTCTCACGCTTAACAAAGCAGAACATATTATTTCCCTAGTTTCTTTCTTAGAAACAGATGAACAATATTTAGCCTCAGGCAAGTAGTTGGAATGAAAAAGAAAAAAAAATATTCAGTCCAAAAGGATAAAGTTTAGTAAAGTTATAAGCAATCAAAACCAAAGACCTTTGTGTTAGTCAACTTAAATAATATGCTAAAAAATGTACATATAAAACATATACTCTAATGTATACTCAAAACAAACAAACAAACAAAGCAAAACAAAACAAAACAAAACAAACAAACAAAAAAACACCAACAACACTACACCTGACTGATATAGTCAGTATATAGGCAGTATATAGTGATATACTGATATAGGCAGTATAGTCTGGATGGTAAAACTAATGCTTTTGAGACTACAATTAGCTTAGAAAAAATGGTTACAAACAGCAACGGGGAGTATATTCTGATCATTAAAATAAAAATAAATAAATAAATGAATAAATAAATAAATTTGGAATGCAAAATGAGATAATCTAATCAAAATGAAAAGAACATTACCTCCTTCACAGGTCATCTAACACTCAGAAACCTGTTTTAGAATTCTTCCAATACCAATATGTTTGCACACTGGAGGATAAATAACATTATTTCCTCTCTATCATGTTGTTCAATGAAACAATAAGTAGGAGAGGGACATAGCTGCCTTGACATAAAAATTAAGATATTTTACATTAAAAATAAAATAAAAAAAAAAAATTAAAAGGATCTTGTCAAAAACAAAATCAATGCATCTTTCTTTGTCACACTCAAGTTACAAAAAACAGGGAAAATGAACATATATACCTTCATAACAAGCTCATATTAAAGACTGAAAGAAAGTTACTATAAAAGTAAAGAATTTTAAGTTATCACTGACTTGCACAAAGTAATGATACGAGTTTTAATGTGTTGAGTTTTGTTTTTTTTTTTAATCTTTTAAATTACCAGTTTAGTGTCACTAGCCAAGGTAAAAATTAAAGTGGTGAACAGAAGCCTGGTTACATATGATGTAAGTTGCTGTATATGAAAAAAAATATGTAAAAAGTCAAGAATAAAAGTGTCAAGATTAAATAGTTAATATACAAAAGCATTAAATTAATGGAGCATCAGAAAGCTAAAGACCTTCACTGAATGCGATAAATCTGCGTAAGTGTGAATGCTAAATTCAGTATGTAAGATTCAACCAAAAGGACTTCACAGCTGTATCAGTGCACACAAATGGGTGCCAAAAGTGAGAATTAAGGGATATGTAATTCACTGGATGTCATAAGATAGTGGGTACACTTACATTGCTAAAACTATTTGTTAACTATATCTTTAAAATAAATAAATAAAAATAATAATAATAAAAAAAAATGGTATCATTTGCAGGATACCAATGAGATAGAAATGTTGGAAATGGTTTGCATGCTCCATTTTCACTTTTTCTTTTTCAACCTCTGTTTTCCTGAATGGAGCAAGACTACCTTGTAAACCAGTTGGCAAAACAAAATGAAATTATTTTAAGTTGACTAAAAGTTTGGAAACATTTGATCTTGAAATATTCCTAACTTTGGAACTGTGTCAGTTCATGAAAGTACATGTAAGAAGTTCAAGTATAAGCAGATGCACTTATGTAGAGAAAAAAAAATATTCTGGCCTCAAAGTTTTGTTCTTACACTTTTGAGTCACAAATAGAATTGTAAAACTAAAATAAACACTAATAAAATCCCTTCTAGAAGCTATAATGCAGTAAAATTATCCATTTTTTTTTCTTTTTTTTTTCTTTTTTTTTTTTCACTTTTCAAAAATTAAAGTTTTTAGTTTGCTTTTAGTTTCTCATTGTTCTAGTCTGTTAGTAGCTGACAATGAACTACATTAATTTCACTTATGATTAGTCTTTTTTTTTTCCCCCATTATGGTAATTGGTCAGATTGGTCAGTGATCTCCCTGTCCTTATCACAACCCATGAGCTTTATTTATTTATTTATTTATTTCATCATAGTTTTCCTGGTCTGTTGAGGATGGGGATTGAGAGAGTAGTGTGGTGGAGCTTAGCTTCGTTGGTGTGAAATCACCAGAAATACATTTCCTGCAACCTAAGTCTGAATATAAAGTAATGTCAATTGTTCTGAGAGGTGTGAAATACCCCCACTGATGTCCCCATGACATGATGTCCAATAATCTATTATTATAAACAGTTTGATAATGATTTTTTTTCCTGTTTTTCAAAGAATTGAACAGACAAACATAGATTAGAAGTGCCCATTACTAGTGTGAATAAAAACTGGAATGCTATATCAATGATTCTTGGAACTATACACAAACCACCAACATATAGGAAAGCAAACAACAACACTTTTGGTCCCACTCCTTCCTTATAGGAAGGAAGAGGATCTTAAACACATGGAACTCATATCAGTCAGTTCTTGGGTACTGAAAAAAAAAAAAAAAAAAAAAAAAACCAGAAAAAAAATTGAATGTCAAATAAATTTTGGACAATGTATTGTTTTAAAAAAATTCTATAATGGGTAGTTCTCATCCACAATTGGTTCACAGATGCTGTTGACTACACTATAATGTGTGTGAAGACACAGGCACAAAGCAAGTTGCATTTCACACAGTACATTATTGTGAATTTTGCTTTGTTTATTCCTTATTACATTGATTATTGCTATTTATTGTTGTAATCTCTTTTGAGTAAGCCCTAGAGAAGCACTAGAAAAGTCAAATAAGGAGCCTGAAAAATACTTAATGGAGCTTCAAAAAAAATCTCAGAAATATACTTGAGATTTCAAAAAGATCAAGAGCTTGTGTCTCCATTCTTTTTGAAAACATATTATTATGTTACGGAAATTAAATGTTTATGAAAACTATTTTATTACAGGGGATCTCATTGGAAAATGTTTGATTTAGTCTGTTGCAAAGCATGTTTTTTTCAGTCACAAAAATCCAATTTTTTCTAAATAGCATTCCTAAGAATTTATGTATTTTTTCCCATCATAACCCTATGGCAATTAAAATATACATACACACACACACACACACAAACAAAACAACCAACCAAACAAAACTCCAAACAACAACAACAACAACAACAAACAAACAAACAACAAAACACAGTGCTTTATATACTGACTGAAAATAATAAATAAAACGTTTATATGTATTTGCTCACATAGTCCATGGTTGGACCGGAAACAATATTTGAGAACTCAGATATGTCTTCTTCTTAGCATAAAGAACACCTTTATCTTTCATACTTCCACTTTATAAAGTTGAAGGAGGCAATAGGGAGAATGAGGGGGCATTCAAAAGATAGATGCTGAAAAGACATTGCCAGAATCCTTTCAATTATTTTGAATAAATTTTCTCTACAGGGAGTATAGGCTTGAAAACCCAAAACACAACAATATCACTGAAAAGCTCTGATACTGTTTCTTACTAAATCCCTCAATAAATTTATAAACGTTTGTCACAGTCATGTTTCTCTGTAGCACTAAACAATTTTCTATGACAGACTTTTGATATAAACTATGCAGTTGAAATAAAGAGAACTAAGTAATACAGGTGATGCTCGTTGCCTATCAATATCTTTTAAAAAGAACTCTCTTATACACCATAAATTTTTCCCTCTTCTTTTCTCTGTTTTAAAAGCTTATCATTGCAAATACCAAGAGGGAAAAAAAATAATTAAAAATAAATAAAATAAAACAGACTTTAACTAGAAACCAAACTATCAAAGAAATATATTATCAATAATCATGTTTTATTAGGAATATTAGTTTTATTCTATTTGTGCCCCAGACTCTCAAGCCATTTTACAAACATTTCCTGAAAGAAATATTGTTATCTGCCATTCAGATAAACATGCCAACATGTTTGTTGTAGCCAACATATATGGCTACTGTCAGCCAACAGTACACATTTATTTAATGGATCCATCAGCTTTTATAGACCTATGATGACTGTCAACCCTCCCCCTCACCTCAAGTTTTGGGTTAGCTTTTCTTGTTCACACTTTGGGACCCAATCCTGCTAACTTGAGCACTTGAATTTGTTTAAGGAATTTAAAGGAATTTAAAGAATAAGGAAATTAAGAAGAAAGACCACTTCCTGTCAGCAGCACTATGAAAATGAATGTTTTCTCCTACAAAATCATTTCATTTCTGAGAATGGACAGGACCAGCTCTAGTAAATCACTTGAGTATTAAGAAAGGGTGTTGATCCTCATAAACAACAAAGACACAAACCAAAAATGAAGTGGATGAAAGGTATTCACTAGATCTGCCAAGAGGAAGACAGTCATGTGATAAAGAGAACCAAAATAAAGCTTAAAATTGTTAAACCTTGAAGACACAAAATTTCTTAGGAGATCATCTCCTTGTATGCTGTTTCACAGAACTCTCAGTCAAAATTTTGATTAAAGGAGAGGAAAAAGCAACAAATTTGCACAGGTCTAAAATACATGCTTTTCCTTAGTGTGGATGACATTTCAGAGTATTGGGCTCTGAAACCGAAAATGTGCCATTTGCTATTACCCATTGTAACTTGCATTGTCCTCTAATGCACTAAACGAATACTCACTTGGTAGGCAAGAAAAAAAATAAGGAAAAAGACTATAATGTCTTATGAAACTGAGATGCCTTGAAAGTCTTAAACTCCATGAACTACAGTTTTGCTTCCTTCATACTAATCCCAGGATAACTGAGCATTGGTTTACCTTAACAGAAAGGTTTAGATATTGCAATTCATCTATGGAATGCTGACAGGTGTATTCCTCATCTGATAGGGGGAATAGGTAAAAATGAAATAGATTGGTTTAGAATTCCTATGCTTCTTAGCTATTGAATCATTAAAGATAAATATTAAATGTTTTGCAGTGCCTCCACCAGTGTTACCAGTTAGTGCAAGACATTACTGTCATGTAGATACAAAAATAACAGATGATTTCAGAAAGAATCTCATTCTAGTAAATGGTCAAATCTTTAATTTCTGAGACAGGACATACAGTTCAGACAGTTAATGTTCAAGACATTTTGGAAGTTAAGCTTCCTTCATCGTTCCTTAAACTGGACACATAGAATCACAAGCAATTGTTAAACCAGGAGAATTATTTCAAGGACTGTGGGATACAGTATTGTACCTTGGCTGTGCAGGGTTGTAATACCCTGGATATGTCCATGCAACACTATGAACAGAGCTCCTCAGGAAGATAAATAAGACTGGGTAAAAACCCATATTAACACAGCAATATGGCTGCCAGTACCTGAACTAAGTGCTGAGAGTTACTGCAGGTGTCTATGAAAGATTAAGGATCGCACAATAGGCTGTGACTTTTTCTGTATAAGCATCAGACTCTTTCTGTTAGTTATGTGTGAAAGAGAGGGGATTTCTTCACTGACTTCTTGTTTCTGTGGGTGTAATAAAAGTCAGCAAAGTTAAAGACAGTTCCAAACTTTGAGCAAGAAGTGGGTGAAAATGTAAAACTCTTCTCTCACTCCTCAGCTCTTGATTGGACACAATATGGCGTCTGTTGATTTGGGATAATTTAAACTCTGAGTTTATACTCTCCCTTTCTGTAATTCAAGATGTTATTAAAAACTGCATTTCATAAAATATCCTCTCTCTGGACACATGGTATGCTGTATCCATCTGATAGGTCTAAAGTTGGAGGGTGGATGTTGCTAATCATCAACATTATGGCCTGCCTCTCTAGACCGTGTGTGTGTAACAAACAGCCACCTATTTTCTGGATTCTCTGATCTTCCCCTCCTTTTAAGGCTAGCCCTATGGAGAACAGTGGCAGCAGTGGTTTGTCATCCAGTGAGCAAATATCACACCAGTTCCTTTACTTTTTAATACTGCCCAATAAATGAGGAATTAATTCTTTTAATTATGTCACCTTGTTAATTGCATTCTATTTGTTGAGTTAAATCTATTTAACCTAGAAGTTCTGTAAAGGGTTTTAATAAACTGGCATTTTATAAGTATTTATCAGTTTTCTAATTAAAAATAACATCTTAACAAATCAAAACAAAAGAAAGCAAAGCTGCTCTTTTCAAGTGGTATGATGGCCTGAGCCTCTTCATTCTACAGGATGATTCTGTCAAATGTCACTTGATCAGCAGGTAAACCCTGATCTGTGAAAGCAGCTGGGTTGTAATTGCTCATTAAGAATCTCACTGAGCACCACACAGCTCATCATTCAACAGATTATCCAGACAGCCCGCTGATATATATATATATATATGTCTGTATACATATATATACATATGTATATATATACATATATATATACATATATACATATATACATGTATATACACATACATACATATATATATATTATTAGTTATCTCTTTGTTTATAACAAAGAATTTAAGAGATTTACCTGGCCAAAACAGTTGAATTATGCTGGAACTGAAGATATGCAGAAATGAAATTTAGCCCTGACTGCAATAGTCTGTTTTGACATCATCTCATAAACCCAGATCATGATTCTTATGCAATCCACAATATATATATAGATATTGTCTGTATCACAGTCCACAGAGATTCTGGGTGATCCAACCTGCCTTGCATGCTAGGCCCAAATACTGCACAAATTCAACTCCATTTTGTGCTTTGTTTGCAGTTCTACATGAATGACTGCAGATGATGCCTGCTCAGTTATATCCGTCCTGTCCACTCCTAGGGACTGCTACAGTATTTTTTAAAAAGACAAATGAGTGACTACTCATACCAACAGTAGCCAGATCACTCCTGTCAGTCTATACTACATAGTCTTGCCACTCACCCTTGCTGGGTGAGTGACCTTCCGCTTCCCACCACAGTCCTGTAATGCAATGCTGAAGGGCAAGCCAACATGAACTTCCAAGCAAGCTACACTACCTTGCTCTTGGTATCAGGGAGTGCAGAAAGGCTGTGCCTTTGATATCAATAGCTATCAATACCAACAGCTACTGCAGGTAAAACAACAAAAAAACTTCATAAATTGATCAATGTCATGATATCTATGCATTTGTCAGAAATTATCTTTCTACAGGTAATAGGACAGTGTTGTTTCTCAACATATGCAAACTAGTAAATAATTCCTTTAATTAACAATTCAGTAAATAAGTAGTGAATTTCTGCATTTAGATTGTAGCCTTAGAAAACAGCTGTGGCATGTCAGCTATACCCTCAAGAGTTACCTTCTGCCTGGATTAGACTGATTTAAAAACAGAAATCTATAGACTTTCTCTTGCATCGTACATTTTCTCCTGTGTTAGCCAACACAGAAGGGGCTGGGCCTTTACTTTTCTCAGATCACCTTTCTTTCAATAGGAGAAGTGTGTTGACTGTGGCCAAGAGCTCTGATCTAAGATCTTTTGTGAAGTCTAATGGGCAGAGGTGAAAAAAGAAAGACAGAAAGTCCTGACTGCCATGCCGCACACAATCTCTGGATGCAGCCTCAAATACAGACTAGATCTGGGCACACAAAAAGGAACTCTGCATTTCCACATTTAATCAGCATGATTACATGCTGACGTATACACATATATCTCTTTTAACTTGACACTACATTAATATGTAAAATCAATGGAATCGATCAATTACATGGAAAATCAAAAACCTTTTCAGGTTTCCCACTTTCACCGATTCTTGTTTAAATTCTCATCAGTGTTGCACAGACAAAGTAAGACTTTTTAAGAGAAAGGAAGAAAAACAGAGAAAGGATATCAGTATCAGATAATATATGAGATATACTTATCAGTATCAGATCCTTAACAGAGAAAGTATACTTATCTTTCTTAACAGAGAAAGGAAGAGAAAGAAAAACAACAGGTGTGATTCCCATTACAAAATTGTTCTCATTAGATCCAACATCCTGTATAAGAAAGTTCAAATTACAAATACCAGTTAACAACAGAAAATAATCTGAGGTGTTGCAATGTATATAATTGTCTGGGAATTACTGTCTAGAGTATTAAATAAACACTAATGAGTTCCAACAACCTAATTCCCAGTCACAAAGTAGTTAGCAACTACTTTGATCACAATGAGAAACAGACCAATAAGTCAATGTGGGAGATTTTATGTGTAAAAAAAAAATAAAATAAAAATCCTACTGAATCTAAAATAAATAAATAAAAATAAAAAGTAAATATAAAAAGTGAGGAATTTAGTATAGTACTATGCACACTTACAGAGTTAAACAGGGACTATGCTTAAAGACTTTTAATCTCTTTATAGGGTTAAAGATAATTATAATTCCTATTCTTTCACTACTTAACTAAAGGAGTTAAAAGGGTGTGATAGTACTTCTCAGGACTGTTATGTTAGCACATGGAAACAAGAACGTAAATATTCCATGCTGGGTTACTGGAAAGAGAAAATGTGCTCAGCCAGTAGTTACTTTATCTGATTGAACAGTTTTCAAATACTACACCTCTCGGACAATCTATTTTTTGCTATTTTCCATTTAGAATCACAGAAATGTTGGTTTAAAGGAATCTCTTAAGGTCATATAGTTCAATCTCCTGCTTCAAGAAGGACTATCTTCAGTCCTAAATCAGATCAGCTTTGGCTTTATCTTAGAGTCTTGAAAACATCTAAGGATGGAGATTCTGTAGCCTCTCTGGGTAATGTCTTGCAGCTTCAATCTAGCACTACTGAAACAAGTTTCATTCTGTCATCTCTGTAACATAAAGTACTTATAGGCTTCTATTAGATTGCCCCTTAGCCTCTTCTTTATGAGATATCATTCCTTAGCCTCTTCAAACTCTACTCGTAAGTCATGCTCTATGTCTCTAATCATCTTGGTAGCAAGGTTTCTGCAAGTTTGCTAAGAAAATCATTACTGATATATTACTAAATGGAATAGTTAACTTTAATAGTAATACAAATGGTTCTGGACTACAACAAATGTCACTCATAGAGCTGTAACATGTTCAACATCAACCGGCTCTGGCAAACTTACTTTACTGGGATTAGCTCTGTGTCAGATAAAATCTACCCTCATCAGTTATGCTTTGTTCTGATTTACTTTCCATTGCTTCATTCTACTTTACTTCCAAACATTGGAACAGACCACTGGAATAGAAATATTAGAAATACTTTGTAAATATTATTGTAAGATTTAAAAGTCACATATTAAAATAGAAAAATTATTTGGGATTTGTACAGAGGCATGTTCTCATGGTTCTAATGTCCAAATGATTTCTCTAACACTTTTATGGGCTTCACTGTTTTTTTCCATCTCTTCTAAACTGTGGCATGTAGAATGGTAATTTGATGAAATCCTCTTACAATTTGGTCCCTTATAAAGACACATGAAGGCAATGTCTTTGAGGGAGACAGAATGAAGTCAAATTGAAGACAGGGAAAACAAACAAACATGAAGGTTAACTGCTTTAATAAGAGAATCCTAATTTTTTTATTTTTTTATTTTTTTTAGGCACCTTTTAAGATTTTTATGATCTTTTAGTTGACAATCTATAGAATTTCTTCATTATAGACAACAATTAAAAAGGAAAACATTATATAAATTTTAAATAAACCTTTCTGTTCTATGATTTGTAAATCTTACATAGAAAGTGACCTGCCAAGAGCTTATGAATTACTTGGCCTTACTTTCAATGAAGGCTAAAAATATACATTGGAAGCAGAATCTCTTATTTATCTATATTCTATTTATCTATATTTATCTATATTCTTATTCTGCATATAAGAAAAGATAAGCTCTTTGAGTAGAATTAATATCACTACTCTGCAGATGTTCTGAATGTACCTATGAAGTAAATCAGCCTGTGTGTTGGCTGGGATTTATGCTATTTTGCCAAAATTCTGCCAGTTTAACTGAGTAATTCATGATGCTTTATGATATGGACTACTGTCCACAAGAGACAAACAGACTCATTTTTCTATGTCCTGAAATTGGACTCAAAATGTAAGCTAAAGAAGAGAGGAAAAAATTGTTTTACTCCCCCATTTAAATAATCTTCTCACCTTGCAAGAAATGAATGATATTGCCACTAGTGAGTAATTGCGTCCTATGGTAACACTACTCTGATGAAGATGGTGAAGAGCTTGTAACAATTAAAGTTTTCCAAGATTCAGTTAAAATCCAAGAGGAAAACTGTAAAGGTAAATGTCAAAAAAGGAAGACTACTTTTTGTTTGTTTGTTTAAATTATTTGAAATAACACTATTCTACCTAATTCATATCATGGTATAGTTGTAACAGTTTTGTTTTAAACTTTACTTGTGTACCTCAAACCTTTCTGCAGGATTGAACCATGTGCAAAGATTGATTACAGGCCAAAAGGATGCAGCAATGACATTTCCTGGGTGACAATCTGATTCTCAGTAAGTATAACTTTTAAATTCAACAGCAATTTGTTTTATAAAAAGACATTTTTTTTTTATTTTTTTTTGTGTGTCAGGTATCTGCAACCTTTTACACATGACTGCACTTGGTATGGAATTATTTTGATAAGACAGTGTTAGTATAATGTCAACACCATCAATGTATTGTTCTCTAAAGTGCTCCCATCAGAGATACCAGTGTATATCTCATTACTAGAAATATAATTTCAATGACGTCTATAGCACTAACCCACTGGACTGACAATGAATTTCAGAGGGCTAAACCCACAGACATTCGAAGACTCAAATATGGAATATTAGATGAAAAAGAAGATGAGAAGTAACATTTCCATTTCTAAATATCTAATACTTGATACTTATCTATTTTTTAATAACTACTACAGATGATATGTATTTGATATCATATGCATATTGATGATATGTATATGATATGATATATATAATTCAATATTTGTGAAGTTTAATGCCTTATTCTTGTATGTGCAAAGGATCCAGAGTTAAAGGATCCAAATTGTACATTTTCTATTGACTACACCAAATGAAAACAGGAAAAAAAGTAACTCTACACTACTCTCTTTTTAAAAGTTCTTTTGTCCATATTTGAGCAACATTTTCCTTATTTTTATATGCTGTCTAAAATACAAAATAAAGTAATAATCATAAACAATGAAGAACTAAACAAAAAAATCAAAACAAACAAACAAAAACCACACCACTATTCACATGTTGCTTAAATGACTTTGAAGTACTAATCTTTATAGTACCCTTTATAGTATACCCTTTAATTTTCTGAACTCTAAAGTTCAGGTGATAAAGAAGCAAAGGATGTTTTGTCACTTATGGATTAATCAAAGATTAAAAATCTGTCTTCAAACTTTCTTTTTTAAAAGGATTTTATGCTGTCTTAATAGGTAAGGGTAAGATATCCTATAATTCTGTAAATGGATTACCCCAGCCTTCTATATTTTCTTTCCTTGTAATATAAAGTGGCATACAATAAAGAAAATTCTTATCCAGAATTTACCTTAAGAAAAAAAAAAAAAAAGTTATTGCAACAAACTTTGTTTGCAGTGCTGTTAAAGCTGGTGTGGATAAAATTTGTATTTTGTACAACTATTCTATTACTAGCTTTACTGTTACTGATTTACCTACTTATGAAGATTATAAAAATCATTATATTTGTTAGGGGTACATTATCTTCTTGAACGATATTCTTGCACAGACTTTATTGAGTGGTGTGGGATATTGGGAAATGGAAGTGGGAATAAAGAAATGCAGGCTGAAGGAAGGACTCACCTCATCTAACATCAAAGCTATCCAAAACTTGACACTTAATCTAAAATACTTTTATCACGTTCTTCAGTGAAAAGAGATAAGCTTTTCCAAGGGCAATGTACTGCACTCTAAAACAGCTTTCTGAAGCAGATGAGACCAAGAGCCCTCTGAAAGTACTTAACTTTTCACATGAAATACTAAAAAAGCCTGGCTGATCATCTCAGACTAAGTACCAAACCTTCTAAAACTTAAATGATATTAATTCTACATTAGATAACTTGTAACTGCTGACCAGTGACTATCACCTTCAGAATGGAATTAGTCTCATGTAATAGTAGATTTATACAAGTTAATATGCTTAATTCTGAATTCATCACTCTGGGATTCCTTAACAATCAAAAAAAAAAAGACATATACATAGGATGTCACAGAATCATAGGCTATTTCAGCATGGAAAGGACCACAGGGGGGTCTCTCATCCAAATCCCTGTTCAAAGCAGGGGCAAGTCAGACCAGGTAGCTCTGAGCCTCATCCAGTCTGGTCCTGAAAACCTCCAAGGACAAAGAGAGATGGGGAAACTGCACAGCCTCTGTGGACAACCTGTTCCAATACCTGACTGTTGCTATGGGGAAAAAACTCCTTATTTCATCTTAACCACTGACAATTTAACTTATGTTTGTTTTATTTTGTTTTCCCATGTTGCGTTATTGTGAAGAGTTTGGCTCCATCCTCTTAATAAACTAAAGGTAGGCTGCTGTTAGTCCCCTTGCTGTCCCCAAATCATCTCTTCTCCAAGCTGAATAGGACCAGTTCCTCCAGATTCTCCTTACACATCTCCAGCCTCCAATAATCATGGCATCCTCTGCTGAACTCACTCTAGTTTATTAACACCTGTCTTCTACTGTGAGGACAAAACTGGATGTAGTTTTCTACATCTGTTTTAGTGAGTACTTAAGAGGAATCATTCAGTGGCTCTGCTCCTGTTAAAATAGCTGAGGAGGCTGCTGGCCATCTCCACTGCCAGGTAGCTGATGACTCAAATTCAGTTTGCTGTCTGCCAATAACACCAGAGCGTTTTCTTCAGATTTGTAAGTCTCCAGACATTATCACTGCAAGGAGCTCTTCCTTCTCAGGTGTAGGACTTTGCATTGTTTCTTGTCAAATTTCATAAGGTTCCTGTCAGTCCATTCCTGTATACCCTCCAGATGGTAGCTCTGACTTCAAGCGCTTAAAGTGATCCTCTCTTTTTGGTGGTATCTGAAAACTTGGTGAGACTGCATGCCACCAGGTCCTCTAGTAATAAAGGTGTTAACAAGACTATCCAGACAGTGCCCTGCATTATTGTACTTAACACCAGCCTCCAGCTAGAGTACAACCTATTAATTACTACCACAAACCCTATTATCCAACCAGACTGCAGTGTTCTAACATGGATACGAGAATATTGTGAGAGACACTATCAAAAGACTTGGTAAAGTTTTTTGATCCTTCTGTCATCCAGAAATCCAGTAATTTTATTGCAAAAAGAAATCAGGTTGGTTAAACATGATTTACCCTGGGTAAATCATTGCTGACTGCTCCCATTCACCATCTCCCTCATGTGCTTAGAAATGCACTCTCATAGGACTTGCTCCATGATTTTCTCAGTGTCTCAGTGAGGTTGATGGTAGATTCCTGGCTTGTCCTTTTGTCTTTTGTTGAAGATGGGAACTATATTTGACTTCCTCTTGTCATTAATTCTCAGTATCCTTAGACTTCTGCCCTCTCCACAACCTTTCAAAGCTGTTAGGAAAAGCTACCCTCTGACAAACTCTGTCTGCAACCTCGAATGCAGCTCATCATATGCCTTGGGTAGGTATGGATTTAGTTCCCTAAAACAATCCTAGATTCAAACCTCAACCACTGCTAATTCTTCTTCTCCTTGAGTCTTTCAGGATCTACACGACTATTGGTGAAGACTAACGCAAAGAAAGCTTTGAGAACCCCAGACCTATTTGTATCTATTCTTACTAAATCACCTATGCTGTTTACAATTGGGACCATATTTTCTTTGTTCAGTAGAAGTTTTTGTTGCTCTTGATATCCCTTTGTTCCTGCATGCTTGAGTAATGCTTCTAAATCCCTCCTTTGTACCCCATGCGTGCTTCCATCTCTTGTTAACTGCCTTTTTGTTTTGCTCCAACATGAGGTCCTTGCTTAGTGAAGCCAGTCTCCTGATACTTTTATGCATTTTGCTTAGTATCAGATAGACCATCTATCCGATACTAAGACCAAGCTTAAAATTCTTCAGGCTTTTATGAGATGCTTTACATTTCAAAGCTGTCTCCCACAGGTTCCCACCTACAAGTTTCCTGATTATGTTTATGTCTATTTGCCTGAAGTAGGGTCTGTACTCTGCTGCTATCCATTGTCACTTCCTTCAGGATCTGCCACTGTTTCACACTGCAGACAAGTCTGCCTTTGATTGTTATATCCCGAAATAGTTCTTCCTTGTCTGTGAATGCATCTGTGTGCCACACCTGACTGGCCCATCCTGTACCTGTTTTAAGAAGTTATCCTGAATACCATCTCTAGAAACCTCCAGGAAAGGTTGTGTCCTACCATACTGACCTTTCAGCATCTCTCAGGAAGGTTAAAGGCTCCCATGGTCTGTAATACTGAGACTTAATCAAATTGTTTACAGAATTCGTTCAATTTCTCAACTGATCACATGGTCTGTAACAAAATTCTACAACCATGTTGCACCTCTTTTCTGATCCTGACCCATGAGCTCTCTACTAGCCTATTGTTTGTCCTGCAGGAGAGCTCCATATATCTGTGCTGCTCCTTCTCCATAGAACAGCCCACTCCTCATCTTCTGTGTCTTTCAGAGGACTTTGCACCCATTTATCACCACACTCCAGTTATGTGAACCTTCCCAGCATATCTCAGTTATTCCAATGGTGCTGCATTTTGTGACCTACTGGTTTTCCAGGCTTTGTTTATTTATGTACCTATACCCTGAGGCAGGTATCCCTTTGCTACTTGTTGTCATTCCTGAGGTCCCTCTCCTTCCCATCACTCAGAAAACTTTGCTTTCTAACCATGTCCACACCTTCCTCACTTGTGTCCAACATTCATAGTTTAAAGTTCTCCTTATTAAGTTGGCCAAACTGTTGACAAAGATGCTCTTGCCCCACTTTATCAGGTGGACTGTTTTTCTCCCTGAAGTCCTCAGTCCTCAAAGTGAATCCCATGGTCAAAAAAGGCAAATCCCTGTTGTTGACACCAGGTATTCAAGTGTGTTATCGAGTAAGATTCATCTGCTTCCACCTAAGCTTTTGCCTTTTACTAGCAGAATTGAGGAGACACCATCAGGGGCCCCATATAGCTCTATAGTCAGTTTTGGTAAGCTCCAGCTCTTAAGGCCCTAGCAGGAAAACTTAGTCAATTAAGTTTAGACAGTTTCTATAATAGCCATTTTCACCTCAGATCTCAAAGAACAGTTTTTAAATGGGCAGTGGTATCTGAGACATTCATGAGAAGGTGGATTTACTATGTGGTTTTCATTTTCCTTGTCTTCTCTATTTTCTTTTCAGCTTTAGTTCTTTTGAATTACTCAGGCTGATCATAAATTATGAGGCTGTTCAGGAAATACTGCCTCCGCATATACAAAGCCATAAAACAAAAAGCTGATTAAGGTCAGCCTGGTTTGCTGAAGCTGACATTACTTAAATGCATACTTTCACCAAGATCCTCAGTCTGAGTTTGCCACCCACCTATAAGGATATTGCAATGATTTAATCCAATAGTTAATTTCTGTTCACATCATGGAGTGTGATTCCATGGAGGACATATTAATACAATTATGCTAAGAGGCTATTTCATTCCTGTTTGGATGTATGAAATTCAAGATAAATTACAATAATAAAACCAGTCTCTCTGTAGCTTGTCTGTAACAATCTGGTTAAAAATTGGTGGTATTATGGCATATGCAGTTGTTTCACTGGACAATATGTGAAAAGAACCTGAGGAATAAATACTTCATTGCAAGTTGAGATAGAAATGGTAGGGAAAGAAAAAAAATATATAAAATAAGCTCATCCGTTTTCCCACAAACACAGTGAACAAAAATTATCTGTTTTACTTTCATTGCATTGGACATGACAGGAAATATTTTTTGATTCTTTTGAGAGAAGTTCCTACTTTAGCTGAATGCTGTATCTGATGATGATTCTGAATAGCCATAATATTATCAGTATTGTATTATGCTAGAAAATTGTTCAGATATATTAGTTTTCAATCAGAAAGTGCATATTTTAAGCATAAGCATTAAACTAAATGACTCAATATTAAAATGAGTAAAGACTGTGCTGCATCAAGTCCAATGAAATTGCTGTTGCTGTTTTCTCATGAAATC
The DNA here is from genome assembly GCF_965140915.1 of Aythya marila. Classification (NCBI taxonomy): domain Eukaryota; kingdom Metazoa; phylum Chordata; class Aves; order Anseriformes; family Anatidae; genus Aythya; species Aythya marila. The sequence continues at coordinate 189,645,440 of NC_139042.1, forward strand.
TGTATTAATCCCACTTTCATTTAGAAGCACAGTAATTTTTACATTCATGCCTTGTAGCTAATGCCATCAGTGTTGTGTAAAAATAATAACATTTCTGTAGACTTCAAAAATAGTTTAAACAGTATTTTGCTATTCCTCACAATTCAGTTCTGTTTATGGGGCACATCTGGCAAAGGTTAGATGAAACACAGATTTGATTAAATGGCTACAGCTGCCTTGCTGACTTTATGTTACAGTCCATGGCAATAGAAGAAGCAGGGTGCGTTCTATATTGCATTCAAGCAGTGTAAGAGGTGAGTTGTGTGCTAAGAGGGGCAACAACATGTTGCACAGAGTGTTGCAGTTATGCTGCATTTATAGTAACTTCACTTACCTCATACCATAAATAATCTAGTACACAAACAATTACAAATGTTAAAAGTCTCTAAATGTGTATACATATACATATATAACCTGGTAGCTTTCTTAGCCTATTAGGTATACGATATAGAAATGAGTGATTTATAAAATACAATCAGTAATCACCAGACTGATATTAGAACCGTAGCCCAAATGACTTCAGGAATAATTTTTAAAAGGAAAAAACACAGAGATCAGAAGCCAAGTCCCCATTACTCTCATACATGAATTTTAGATCCTGTGGGTATAAGAAAAGACAGAGCTGCACAGGAAATGGAATTGGCACATAGAAGACTTCTTAATTATGTACATACCTATGGGAGAAGTTTTTCTGGACTGTAGGACTTGCCCTGACTTTTAATTCTTTAATAATAACATTACAGTCTGTAAGTAAGGCTTATCATATATTTAGGGAGACACTGAACAGTAATTTCATCAATCATCATTATCAAAGATCAAGGATTATTATCATATAGAAACAAGCTAATATTTCAAAGCCAACATAACAGCTGTCTTTCTAATGACAGAACCAATAATTAAAAAAAAATGTTTTCATTTCTTGAAATAACTCCATGAGCTTCCTCAGACAAAGGTTTCTTGTAGCAAAGACTGAGAATATTGGGCTTCTACTGATAAAGTTATATTATCCAATTTTCTGGTTCTACAGTATTTTTTTAAGTAATGAAACTAGATACATCCTTAAAAACATTCTTTATAAATTAAAAAAAAAAAAAAATAGATGTGAAGAAAGGACCTCTGGTTTTATTCTGTCAACTAAAAATAACAATAATAAATAAAAAAGTGTTCCACTAATGCTTCTCCAGAGAGTTCAAAAGTGATACTATACAATGAGAACACCTTCCTCCCAATAAATAATTAATTGGGAGGAAACTCCTCTGTGCCACTGCTTGAAGATGGGGATACTGGCTGTTGATATTCAGGTGACACCAAAGATGCATGTATCATTGAAACATCACACACCACAACACGGAAGAAATTGCCTTGTTTTTGTCTGTAATCCAGAAAATTACAAGACATTTCAGATTGACCTTCAATGTCACATATTTAGGAGTTCTATTTGTGGTCCTTCGAATTAGCTACATAATCAGAAGGAGACTGCACAGAACACGGGTCTCGCGTTTGAAACACAAGCTGTAAACCAGAGAAACAGTGTGACACAAAATCTTCAAAGAGAAATAATCACTTTGTGGACTTGTATGTAGCAAAGATGATCCTCAGAAAATCTACTTCATGTCTAGTCGCCAAAACAGTAAATACTATAAGATATCATACAACAAAATACTGAATGAAAAGGTGAAAACAACTACTACCCCTCTTGAAATCCTTATGCTCTGCAGTTTACAGAAAATAGAATACTGTTATTCACCTTATTGTGACTTTAGCTGTAACACATTATGAATCGATATCTTATTTGCATACTTGTTGAGTTCATGTGCATGTAAGGAAAAGGAATACCGACACAAACACACTAGAAAAAACAGACACAGTATATTACATATATATATATATTTGAATATGACTTATTACTTTTTGATGCCATTTTTTATCAATATTGACTTAATCATACCATAACAGATCGTTGCATCTTTTTTGTTTGTTTTTTGTTGTTGTTGTGCTAATTTCCTCCTCTTTCTGCTTCTAACCTATGTCATCTAAAAAAAAAAAACAGCATTCTCTTATATTATGCTGCTTCTTTTTCTGTAAGTCTTTTTCTTTTTCTCTCCAAAATTGACTCCAAATCTCTTATTCCTTATTACTACATTTAATAAAAGTTTCACCTTTACTGCTTTTCTCATACCCCTTCAACAGACATTTGTCATCTAGTTATCATCTTATGAAGGGGACCTGGAAATACCACTAGTTACCTAAAAGACAAAATAAGTAAGTGCTAATCAAAGAGTTGCTTAAAATTTAGACTAATGTTCAGGCAGAAACCTAACCGTATGCTACCCAAATCATGTCCACTACTTGAAAATGGGATTGTGAAGAGACTTCTACTAGAATACAATATTTGAAAGGAGATCCAGGGGCCTAACATTTCTTATCAGCTATAAAATGTACGCTATTTTAGTAATGATTTAAGACACTCATATTTTCTAATATCATATGTAAAATTAAGATAAGCTTCTAGCAATATGTGACTATACTACTTTGTTAATATGGATAGCAAACGTAAAGCTAACCATTAAGAAACGAAATCCCTTGGAAATACTTTATAAATCTACTTCCCTAAATTTCTTTCAAGAGTAGCTTAAGCAAAACGGCAAGAACATATTTGCATGTGCTGATTGACGTAGGGATGGTCCTGAAGGAGTTTGTACTTGAGCATACAAATGTGAAATAGAATCAAATTAGCATGCTAAAGGAAATTAACACAAATATAAATACATTCCTGAATAGTCTCAGATAGCTAATCCCTGGAAAGAATAACTTAAATTCTATTTTTATTTATGAAAATGGATTCTACTAGAGTTCCACTTCATAAAAATGCTCTGAGCCTCAGGCTATGCCTAAAGGCAGAGACATTATATGTGCTGTAAATGCCAACTATTTCAAGTACTTCTTCTTAAAGTTACCCTAAATGTGGCAAAATTATAATACCATATAATGAGTTTGACATTCAGTTACATTAACAGTACACATATATATGACCTGATTTCCTTTGATCTATTTGACAGGTCTAATTAAATTTTAATTTTAAGTACTATTAATCCTTGTTAATAAGCAGCAATGGATGAAGTTGCCTCAAAAGTAATAGGTTATATATTTGCTTTCAAAGCTTTAAACCTAAAATAACATTAAATTCATTCATAAACAACAACAAAAAACATTTAACATTTAAAAATCAATGAAAAATAAATGCAAAAAATCCAGTAATTATGAAAAATGAAACATTTCTAATGCATCTACAAGAACTGCCTTTTTAAACAGAATTAGAATGCTGTTATTCTACAACACAGATGTAAAAAGTATACTGTAGATAAAATAATACAAAATATATAAATTAACAGTAAAAATTAAGCTTTAGGATGACAGGGAAGAAGTGGTTTTTGTTAGTTAGTTAGTTAGTTAGTTAGTTTGTTTGTTTTTAAAAAGTAAATCCCAAATGCAACTCTTCTTTTATCTCTTATGCCAGGATATGTTTCAATTTCTTATTAACCCCAAATACCAAAAAATAATTATGTCCAAAAAATTGCTTTAAACAAATAATAATAATAAAATAACACACAAAGATTACCAAACCAACCAACCAACCAACCAACCAAACCAACAAACAAATTAAAAATTAAAATAATAATGATAATAATAATTAAAAAAAAAAAAAAAAAAAAAGACAAAAAGAATCTCTTTATTCTCAACAGTTTGGTTCAAGTAGAATGTGTCATATTAGAGATTTGGGGTCAGAAGTCACTTTGGCTAGGAGCTCAGATTTACAGAGGCAATTACTTCACACAGGCTGGACTGTGTGACACATAAACTGTGAGACAATTTATAAATTTCTGATGGTCAAAAATCCTACCATTTCCTTTTTTTTTTTTTTTTTTTTAATTTAACAGAGAAGAAATCATCTTTACTTGAAAATTTTTGAACTAGGACTTGTGCTGTAACTAAGTATTTGTTGGCTATAGACTTTTTATTAATAGTTAAGGATTTCTGTAAGCAAGCTGTCTTGTGATAATTATTTGTGAATTTGCATGACCTAATGTTATAGGTTATCAGGAGCCTAAGGTATAATTTCCAGCCATTTAATAATCATAAGTTCCATTCAAGCTTCCAATCTATTAAAGTTGTCTTAAAAAAAATAAGGAAAAAAATAGAAAAAAAGTAAAAACTGTAAAAAAGTAAAATACTGGTTAGCAGAGTCAACTGATCATTTTACACTAGAAAAATCTTGAAACAGCAATCGACAACTTACACCAGACTGGAAAGAGACCCAAGAGCTGCAAGGCTTATTTTCTGACCAAAATTCCCAACCCATCTCAGAAATACCCTCTTTCAAACAACAGGACAATACTATCTGTGTATATTGAATGAACTTAGAATCTCTCTACTTTTAGTATCCTTGCCCTACAAAGGAACAAGGAAAACAGAAAAAGAAGAAAATAAAATAAAGTAACAATGATAGAAAGCCTAGTAATCTTTCTTACATGAAGAAACCTGCACAATTTTATTAACAAAAAGACAAAAATACAGATGAACATGAGTTGGAATGTCTGACAACTAAGAAGCTGTGATGCTGCAGCTTTTGCTGAGCTGGAACCATGAAGTGCATACATACACTATGGAAATACATTTTTCTGAGTGGTAAAAGGAAAATTTTGAAAGCTACAAAGAGATTAACACTGCTGTGAAACCAGATGATAAAATAGCAGCTGAAATTCAATGCCAATAAAAACAAAGTAATGCATGTATTAAAAAACAGCTCTAACTATAGATACACGGTGATATACTCTAAATTGGCTATTAGCATCTAAAGGAAAGATTTGGAAATCACACTAGAAATGTTTCAAAAGAAACATCAACCTAGAGATCTGTGGCTGTCAGAACTGGAAGCAAGATGGTATGAATTATTAATAAAAGGATTGAAAAGAAAACAGAAAAACAAAACAAAAAAAGCATTACTACATAAGCTGTACTACCAAGGCAGTTTTAAAACTGGAAAGATACAGTTGAACTACAAAGGTTCAAAGGTAGGTCAAAGTATAGGAACACTTTATGATGGCAAATTAAACAGTTTAATCTACTAGAGGAGTACATATGTATGTCCACACACACAATTCTGAGTGCCACAGGAAAAGTGAACTGTTTCTTATAACAACATAAAACAGAAGAACTAGAGACACCATATGAAATTTCCTGACACAACTTTTAACTGATTGGATGAACATACCACGAAGGCTAAACTGTACATGTGTTTAAACAGTAATGATTAGAAAAAAAAAAAAAAAGCCATCTGGGATACTGAAAAAAAAAAAAAAAAAAAAAAGGAGGGAAAAAAAAGAAAAAGGTTGGAACTTGCAGTCTCTTCTTCAGTAAGTTTTTGGCATTATCAGAGATGGCATACCAGAGAAATAATGCTAACTGATCTGTTCTCTTATGTTACTGTAGTGGGTTTACGTGGCAAGGTTTTGGTAGCAGGGGGCTATAGGGGTGGTTTCTGTGAGAAAGATCTAGAAGCTGCCCCATGTTTGGGAAGGGCCCCATTGTTTTCCAGATCCGAGCCAATAAGCGATGTTGTTTGCACCTCTGTGAGAGCATATTTAAGACAGAAAAAAAACGCTGCGCCACACAGCAGCCGGGAGAGTCAAGGGAGTGAGAGAACAGCCTTGCAGGTGCCAAGGTCAGTGTAGAAGGAGGGGGAGAGGTGCTCCAGGCGCCGGAGCAGAAGTCCCCTGCGGCCTGTGGTGAGGACCATGGTGAAGCAGGATGTCCCCCTGCAGCCCATGGAGTACCACGGTGGAGCAGGGTTCCACGCTGCAGCCCGTGGAGGAGACCACGGTGGAGCAGGTGGCCCTGCACCAATGGAGGCTGCCGCCTGTGGAAGACCCCTGCCGGAGCAGATTCTGGGCCGGACCTGTAGCCCGTGGAGAGGAGCCCACGCAGGAGCAGGTGATCTGGCAGGAGCTGCTGCCTGTAGGGGAGCCAGGTTGGAGCAGTTTTCTCCTGAGGGATGGACCCCGTGGTACGGACCCATATCTGGAGCAGTTCTGGCAGAGCTGCTGCCTGTGGGAAGCCCACGCCGGATCAGTTCATAAAGGACTGCATCCCGTGGGTGGGACCCCACAGCACAGGGGACGAGAGTGACCGAGAAGGAGCGGCAGAGAAGAAGTGCTGTAGACTGACCATAACCCCCATTCCCCCGTTCCCCTGCGCCGCTCGGGGGGAGGAGGTGGAAGAGGGTGGATGGGGGGGAAGGTGCTTTTGGTTTGCTTTTTCCTTCGTTTTCTCACTTCTCTCGCTTGTTAGTAATAGGCAATAAATCTTACTATCTCCTTATGCCGAGTCTGTTTTGCCCGTTACAATAATTACTGCGTGATTTTCTCGTCCTTATCTCAATCCTTGAGCCCTTTTCACATATTTTCTCCCCATTCCTCTTTGAGGAGGGGGAGTGAGAGAGCGACTGTGGTGGAGCTCGGCTGCCCACTCGAGCGAAACCACGACAGTTACTTTCCATCTATTTCGGTAGAATACTGGGCTAGACAGAGCAATGGCCTTCATGCTTTGTCCTGTAGAGCAATATATGACCCTTACTAAACATACCGTTCCTCTTTGGTACATTATTTGTATATTTAGTTTAAAACTCCTGAAAAATCATTGGCCAGTCATGACAGAGGCAGAAGGATGAGTAATAATGTATTTGAACATTGGATTAACTATTCTTGAGTTATCTGCAAGCAAGTGCTTGCCCTGAAGCAGATGTGATATGTTACTCCTCTCTCATTATGGCAAAACCACAGTCTACTTTCTATTAAATTACCTCTCTCCACATGAGAAATCTAGTATCACATCTTTTATTTTCCCCATTGTTACACTGAACATACCTCTATCCTCTCAACTCTAAATTCTCCATCCAAGGTCAGGACCGATCAACATTTTTTTAAAATTAAACTTAAATAAATTTATATAAAGCATACAAAGGAGCTAGAAAAGGGGACACGAAGATATATGTTTACGAAAATATTATGTCCAATGCCACTGTCCTACTGCCCAATGAATGGGGAACAGATTTATTTTTTAATTCAGATTGGTTTTAGCAAAATGATTATCAATCAAGTGCTTTGCAAGAAAAGGAGAATGACATCATGGTCTAAACAGTCTACCCAAGATAAGTGAATGAAAAGAGCTGATGAATGTTTTTTTTTGCTTAGCAGTTACTTGTGAGAAAAAGGTTTTCACCAAAATTGTGAAGACCCTTTGTAACAAAAACATAATATGAAAGGAAATTAAAATACAAGTCCTTCACCAATATGGATTGCAAGTAAGTATTACTAGCTAACCAAAGAGTTATCCTACATCTTAGATGTCTGTTGGCAATTCCAGATTCTCTTTATAAGTCATTGAATGCTTAATGAAAGCCTGCTAATGAGTGTGTGAGGAAAAGGGCATAGGGTTGCAGAAGTAACTTTTACAAAAGATGACCAGACATAAAGAAAATGCAGGTGCACCATCATGACTAACTTAACTGGTTTCCTCATGTCTTTCATTGCAATACTGATTAGTCGATCTGATTGAACTATGCATGATGGATAACAAACACTATTCTTCTTCTACAAAAGATAATAATTAAAAAAAAAAAAAAAAAGCAGCTTAATGGAAGAAAAAAAGTAAGGAATTTTTCAGAGATGTATAGCAATATTGATTTCCCTCTTTTCATATTCTTGGTTGAGGTTCTCACATCCATCACAAATATGAGAAAAAAATGGTCTTCTGTTTGTATCTGTGGATGAATCTATACCTGTCCTTTTTATTTCAGCTGAATTCAAAGCTAATTACAGCTTCTATTCTCTTGAAAATATGTGCTATTATCACTGCAATTATTCAGTCCCTCTGTATTGCCTTTTGATTCATCTCAGAAGCCAACCTCTAATTCTAGTTAACCAAGTCACAATGTTTAGTTTCTTGCTCTTGTCTCCATCCTCTTTTCATCCTCTATATCCTTCTATGTCTTTCTTTGAGGATTTTCTGTATAACGACTCACTCTGAAGTTGTTCACACTTCCTTCTCTTAGGAAAAGAAGCCTGAGCTTCTTTACATACCCACACTTACTTTCTGTTGTGTCCCCTGCCCAACTTTTACCTGCAGCATCTCTTTACATCATGGATTCTTGCTCTACTGTCTCTCAGCAGAACTCACCTCTCCTACACCTATACAGAAATGAACAAAACTGGAGAAGATAGTTGCTCTCATGATCTGTCTCATGATTTAACTGTAAGCTCTTCAGAATAGGGGCTAACTATTAGTTTCTAGTGCTTTTAAATTACTATAGTGTTCAGCATAATAAATACTGTTATTTGTCCTTATACCATAGCAGCCATGAGTAACAACAACAACAAGAATCTGTTGTAGTCATTATTTACAAAGGTACTCACTTTCTGTATAACCATAGTCAAAACCTTTGCCCTGAAACTGATTTCAGTTCACTCTTCCAGATGTGACACAATTTTGATGATGGGAGACCATTGTTATGAGACCATAATTCTTCTTCCTAACATGCATTTATCAAAGCTAGTACAAAGATGGTACTGAACACTGTTCCAGTCCAGAGCTTTTTTTGAGTAATGATATGGAAAGTATTATATTCTTGTATATTTCATACTGATCCAGCAGCAACACTCCATTTTCAGACAACATGAGTAGTCATGACAATATCTGCTTCAGTACTATAGAAGACCACCAGAAAATGGTAAATATGTAATGTGTACCTGAAATAAAAGTTAGTAGTACTCTACTGGAAGCAATGGTTAATATATATATATATAAATCCACTTATTAAGACAATAAAATAACTATTAAATATCTTTCAGAGATCAAGAAATTACTTCAAAGATAGTTACACCTCATTTTTTCTCAAAATGTCTACAACTGTTCTTAACGGAGCTCTTATAAGCTACTAGTTATCTCTTCTTACTCAGCTACTCTGCCTCTGCAGTGTAATGAAATTCTGGTATGAGGATAGCACAGCCTATTAATGGAAGTATTATGGACACAGATGTTTATCATGGCTACAGATTGCCAAACACGAGGGCCCATTTTCTAGCTCTTATCATACAGTATTTAGACTCAACAAATCTGGGACATGAATCTGGGACATGTGAAAAGCATATTCCAGTATTCTGCAAACACCTTTACAGTTCAAAACTGGGCAGGTAAGGGATAAGCAGGGTCTACTTCATTCTCAGGAATAAGTCAGAAATATATGTTTTGAAACTGGCAAAATCTTTTAAAGGTAATTCAAGTGGTTTGGGTTTTACATATTAAGGTTAAAGACTTGGAAGAAAAAAATATATATATATAACCTAAATTCCAACAATGCAGTGTACTAATATTGATGCCTTTTAAAAATACATACATTGTACACACTTACTAGTATTCTCACAATTTTTCATAAACCTCACAAGCATTTCATGCTGTATCTAACCTGTATGTATCATGTATGTATCTAACCTGCTGTGTTTTCATAATAGATATCTTATGCCGACAACATACTTTATACATATTATTGCACATAATATTATACATGTTATTATACATAACTTTTCTGTAATTTATCTTTTAGGCTTATTGAACTGTTTGTAAGCACAGAAAATCAGGACAGCCTTTGCTAAGGGAAAAAATAATAAAAAGCACCAACATCTCTATAGTCCATATAATCTGTGCCTAATTTTTCACAGCAAATGAAAACTGAAATCCTAAATCTTGTAGAAATTAACCTTTCAATCAAGTTCCATAAGCTATCAGGAGCATACTAGCAGGCCTCTACAATAACATGACATGAATCCAAAGGTAATAGTATCAGGAATGCTATTTTTAATTCTTTTCATAAGAAAACTCAAAGAAAAGAACTGAAAAGCTCATAAAAACATTGCATTATAAAAAATAAAAAAAAATAGAAATAAAAAATAAAAAGTCAAGAGTGGGGAAGAGATTCAAACCCATACTACTAAACAGTCTGAACTATTATTGTTTCTTCAACAAAATCAGAATATGAAGATTTCAGTATATTCTGCAATCTTTGTCAAACCTGACAGAAAATGAATCAGATTATAATTTTATTATTTTTTCATATTTTTTTTCAATCATTAACTGAATTGAAAATATTGAAAATATTATTTCATTTTTTTTTCCCTTAGCACTAGAACTGAAAGAGAATACTTTCAGTTACAATTTAACCTGAGCCAGAATAGAATCAAAAGCTTTCTGGCTTGACACTCTATGCAACGGTACTCCCCAAATCTTCTACTACATTCAGACTTCAATGGGATGAATGGGATGATTTTGGATTACAGTGTCAAGAAAGATTATCTTTCTTTTTTTTTTTTTTTCTTTTTTTCCTAAGAAGCAGGTTCAAGAGTTTTGAAGTTATTTTTTGGAGTTACAAATGAAGTTGTAAATGCAGCTTTGTAAGGTTGTAAAGAGACATTCAACATAATAAAATTAAATTATCATTGCTACTCCAATATTCATCTTTTCATATTACACATTACAAAAATGTTACCTTGAGTAATATTTTTATGCAACTTTTTACGTGAACAAAAATATTACAAATTGCCAATTTTATCATCTTCCGCATGTAGTCCATTTCACCTCTATGTCAAAAGCTACTCCATATGGCTAGTTGTCTAGTCATATGGAACCTATGGAAATTCCTTTCATATGGTATGAACATTCCTTTCGTATGGTATCTGTATGAACACTAGAAAAAGTGAGCATTTCATGACTTAACTCCGGTGTTTTTCCACAACAGGCACACACACACACACAAACAGGGAGAAAGAAATAACTCTGTCCAAATGAAATATGACTTCAGAAACTATCATGAACTTCAAAGAGTAAGAAGTGTAGGTAGGGATCTAGCAGCATTACTGTTGCAAGGATATGGAGGTGAAAGTCAAATCCCTAGAGAAAAAGTAAAAAGAAAAAAAAAAAAAAAAAAAAAGAAAAAATGTTTAATTAATCCCACAGCTGAATTATATATATATGTTTCTCATTTTGGGTTTTTGGTTTTCATCCATGTTCATCTAGAACATTAGATCCAGAAGGGATCAAAGCTTTTGTAGCTGTGTGTACATATTAATGTTTTTTTATAAAACCTCCCAAATCCCAATAATAGTCTACACAAGATTATTTCTTTAAACTGAAAAGTGCAATATTTATTTATTGTCATAAAAAGATAATAAATGAAAAATGTTTATACTTTTTTTTTTCTTTTTTGGATTTAAATTATTTCATACATGGATCCAAATATCTTCTCAAAATTTCTTTCTTATGGGAAGCTTGTCACTGCATTGATTTCATAATTTTTTATCATACCTATCTGTCCAAAAGTGTACTGATCCAGTAAATTTAAATTCAAGGAAATAGGTTCATTAGCTTCAATAGAATTCTAATTTGACTAAGAGGTTAAAGTATGTGAACCTTAAATCATAAGAATCTCAAGATAGGAATCATGTCTGTCTGTCTGAGTAAGCTTTTTTATTAATTCTGTAATAGGATCTAAACTTATGTTCATGTTCCAGTTATAGTCATCAACATCTGAAAGAGAAGCAAAAACTGCTTCAAGTACAGAAAATTTTCCATAACCTTTGTTTGCATGCTGGACACAATATAATTTTAGAACTTCCTACACAAAGAACTGGCACCACTTAATTCATAATAAATTAGTTTAGCCATTGTAATAGATGGATGGCTTCTTACACTGGTTTAAACATTACTTGAATCCTCTGGCTTGTCCCGGAAAATATACTCATGGATAAAATTAATAGTTTAGGACAATTAGAACTGATAGTTATTCTGTACAGTAGTGTCCAGATTCTCTCTTACAGACTTTTTTACTTTCTAAATCATCCTTGACAAGGCAAGTAATTTCATAACAGAAGCACTAATCACTGGGAGAAGAATTTTGTGTCTTGTCCTTTCAGCTCCTGATATGTACAATGTAATGCCACAATACCAGCAATATAATAGCATTTTATATTTACCACATACCTATATAAAAAAAGTGTGTTGTGTGTGTAATGAATATGCAGAAAATTCTGAAAGAAAACATACAATTTTGAAAAAATATGAAGTATTTACAGAAATGAAGGCAGCCCAGCATATATATATTGCTTCTAAACATATGAAGCAAAAGGATTCTATAATGTGCAAAGACAGTCAAAACTAGCCAGAATCTATGTTACCCATAAGAATATAGCAAAATGTGCTGGGTCAATACACTGTGCTGTAAACAAATGCAAGACAATACACTTCATCTCACTGGTAAAGGAAGCCAGCACCAGCACAGTACCTTTTAGTGTATGATGGTGAAATCACAAAAGAATTACAGCCTGATTTGAATTAAAATGAACAAAGGTCAGGTACAAACTGACAAATTTCAGTACAAACTGAAATTATTAGCCAAGCTGTCTGCATTTGAAAATCTGAACTTCAGACAGTGACTGTACAAAAATACAAATTGAAACAGAACAACAGACACCTCTGGGGGTTCTTGAGGTCCTCTGAGATAACTGGCACCATGAAAACTATGATATTATTATCTTAAAAAAATGGTGCATCCCTGATCCAGTCTCACAAAGTCATATCACATTAAAATTGGTTTCCACCAGCCTTCAAAGAAGCATCATTAGAGCTACAGGAACCAATAGGGGACCCTACCAGTTATTACTCATATGACCACACAGAAAAGCAGAAGGAAGATATGATAATTTCCATCAGTGCACATAAGCAGTTAGCACTGTCTGGTCGGTATATAGGTTTAGGACAATCAGGTATTTTAGGTTTAGATACACTGGAGCACTCAGTGCTCCAGCTTTCTTCTCCACACTCCACAAAATACATTTCCATTGCCTTTATATTGGTATATAAGGACTAGACTTCCAAAATGTATATTAAAATTTAAGTATTCTGATGTAAGGGTGCAAATTCTTTCCTGTAAGAGCACAAATACTGAGTCTAGGGTAACAACTTAATCTAAAAATCTGGTCAAGACCAGTCAGTATACCTAGCAAACACTCAGTGTTTTATGTTTAGCAAAACTAAAAACTCACAGAATCACAGAATTGTCTAGGTTGGAAGCAACCTCAAGATCATTGAGACCAACCTCTGACCTAACACTAACAAGTCCTCCAATAAACCATATCACTAAGGTCAACATCTAAATGTCTTTTAAAGACCTCCAGGGATGGTGACTTCACCACTTCCCTGGGCAGTCCGTTCCAATGCCTCACAACCCTCTCAGTAAAGAAGTTCTTCCTAATATCCAACCTAAAACACCCCTGGCTCAACTTTAGCCCATTCCCCCTCATCCTGCCACCAGGCATGTGGGAGAATAGACCAACCCCCACCTCACTACAGCCTCCTTTAATGTACATAATGTACACATAAAGAGCGATAAGGTCGCCCCTGAGCCTCCTTTTCTCCAGGCTGAACAAGCCCAGCTCCCTCAGCCGTTCCTCAAAAGACTTGTTCTCCAGACCTCTCACCAGCTTTGTCACCATTCTCTGGACTTGCTCGAGCACCTCAATGTCTTTCTTGTATTGAGGGGCCCAAAACTGAACACAGTACTCGAGGTGCAGCCTCACCAGAGGTGAGTACAGGGGGACAATCACTTCCCTAGACCTGCTGGCCACACTGCTTCTTATACAAGCCAGGATGCTGTTGGCCTTCTCGGTCACCTGAGCACACTGTTGGCTCATATTCAGCCGACTATCAACCAATACTCCCAGGTCCTTCTCTGCCAGGCAGCTTTCTAACCACTCATCTCCCATCCTGTAGCTCTGCTTGGGGTTGTTGCACCCCAGGTGCAGGACCCGGCACTTGGCCTTGTTGAACTTCATACAGTTGACCTCAGCCCATTGGTCCAGCCTATCCAGATCCTCCTGCAGAGCCTTCCTGCCCTCAAGCAGATCGACACATGCACCTAACTTGGTGTCATCTGCAAACTTACTGAGGGTACACTCAATCCCCTCATCCAGATCATCGATAGAGATATTAAAGAGGACTGGACCCGGTACCAAGTCCTGGGGAACGCCACTAGTGACTGGCCTCCAACTGGATTTGACTCCTTTCACCACAACTCTTTGGGCCCGGCTGTCCAGCCAGTTTTGCATACAAAGTCAGTAGTCAGTATGCATTACTGCAGTCAGTAATGCATACAAACTGAAGCCTGAAATTTAAAGTATGATTGATGCACTATGTAGAAGATGTCTGTTACCAAAGAGATCCTGTTCTTACAATCTTTCAATTTGTATACATTTGTATATATCCTCCAAATACTAAACTTTAAAAATTATTACCATAAATTATTATTATTATTATTACAATACATTAATAATAATAATAATAATAATAATAATAATAATAATAATAATAATAATAATAATAATAATAAAGCTGATCATTCTGAAGGTCAGGAGAAGTGAGTCCTCCAGTTATGAAAGGAGGTACTGCAGGAATGCAATTTGCATGCTGGAGGAGGTTTACATTATCCAGTGCAGTAGGGAGAGGCTGGACATGGGTCTGTGAAAAGTGTGCTTAGTGCAATCTCATAGAGAATGACAAATCTTACTGCTGTAAAGTACCAAATGAAGAGGAACATGAATGTGCAGTGCAAAGGTAGTGAACGCAAAAGTTTTTACACAGCGTGTAACAGAGAATGCATGAAAATACTGAATAAATTAGGAGTATAATATGCAATATAAGGCAGAAGACTGGATGAACCCTCATTAACACATAGCCCATCAAAAGTATTTTCCAATTCTATCGAACCCTCAGCAAAAAAATAAGTTTTTTTTTTTTTATTTTTTATTGATTGTTCAGGGGGCGGGAGGCTCAAGGAGGGAAGTGGGAACTAATTGGCTGGAAGGTGAGTTTGACTCAGAGAGGTTGGTACATCTTAGCTTTATTTGTTTCCTTATGAAAGGTGAATTTACTGTGGGAGATCACAGAAAGAACAATAAACAAGATACTTTTTGTATGTATATATATATTTTTAAATAGGGAAAGTATAAGAAAATTCTCATCAGCTTTGGGCTTACCTGGGTTTTGTACTGCATCTCTTTATTTCATTTTTTTTTCTGCTTCCTTCTTGTCATATGTGCCACTCTCCCTTCAAACAAGAGTCTGCTTCACAGTAAATCATCCTGTTTTGCACCAAGTCAGACTCATGTTCATTGTCACAACACCATCTTTCTTCCTGCTAACTACAATCTAGCTCTAATTCCTCTCTCTCCATTCATTTATGGCAAGGCAGTTCTTTCCTTCAACCCTTTTCATTTCTCCTACCTAATCCTTGGGATCCCACCTTAACTAGCTGTATATCCTCTTCTGACACATTCAACTGGGGCTTAACCTTGCCCTTTCAAAAGGGAAGATCAAGAACAGAGGTCCTCTGTAGGTCCTTTAAGGACAACTGAAGAAGGACTGAGAGACTCAAAGAAATACTCTGAAACACGGAGAGGTAAATTTCTGTATCCCACTTCCAATTCCTTCTATTCTTACTCCCCAGAATCTGGATAATAAACACAAGGAAGCATCTAAATATCCTTATCCTCGTGTAGCTTGTACAAACAAGGACTCTGTCATTACATTGTAATTGCTTTCCATCTAGGACTGTGTGTTCTCATGAAGCACCTTGCATGCCTATGGTATTGTAGAAATAAAACAACAGTAAGTCCTAAGCAAAACAAATTGGATTGTTTTGGATTGAATTGAATTGAATTGCTTGAATGCAACAAACACATTTTGCTGCAGTATGATCTCAGCCCTCAGCAGCCAGGGGAACTCCTCCTTTTTGTCACCTGAAAAAGTTAGCTTTCTAAGGCTCTATCTTCAAAGACGGTATTTTCTCTGAATCAGCCCTGTGCAGAGTATTCTGAAAGAGGCATACAAAAATGTTTAGCATTAACTACCCTATTCCAGGTGCTGGATGTAATGCTATTAATATTGTCACTAATTTGGCAATCAATTTCAACGTTTTCTAGGAGTCTTCTGACACACTATCATAACGGATATTAAATCTATAGTAAGCTTTTTTTTTTTTTTTTAAAAAGTGGTGTATAGTTTTAAAATGCCATTTGTAACCATATTACACTCTTTCTTGATTCTCTTTTTATGAAAAATACTGGTTCTCTGTTTATAGTTCTCTGTGTTTATTGAGATTATTCAGAAAGAAAAAAAAAATACTCCTTCACCGTGATGCTTTTACATAGCGCTAGAAATGTGATTTAGCTCTAGTTTTATCTTACTCTTTGATGGCAGGGGTATTTATAAAGGCTTCTCTCTCTAGATTCCTCTACACTCACTAGAGACAAACATGTTGCCTTGACAGAAGTCCAGCTGCACACATGAATCTCTATGAAAGCCCATCTTCCACCCCCCCCCCCCCCCCCCCCCACCTCTTTCAGAGATAACTAGAACCTAGGATGACAAGCAGAGGGGATAATACAAATGTTATATATATTTTCCCCCTTAAACTGCTTTTAATCAGTGAAGACAGTGGCTCTTCCAGAAGACAATCTGAGCAGCTGATTGCCTGAAGTATTTACACACATTACATTCAAGCAGAAAACCTACTCTGCTATTCATCCTATATTCTCTTAAATCCCATAGGAGAGGAAAAGAGAGGAGCTTTCAGGAGACGATTCCAATATTGACACTACATGACCTCTGATGTGCCTATCTCATCTCAGTGTCCACAGAGGGAGCTGACAGTGACCAAACTCCTGAATCAGAAATGTCACATTGACCTATTGCCTGAAGTTAGCTAATGAATCAGACTGCAGCAATTTCAGTGCAATTGTTGGCAATGTTCTGCTGTAAAAAATCAAGCATAGAAAAGTCTATCCAGTGATACAGCGCGTACTTATGCTAATGCATAATACATTCTCTAGTATTTTGTCCAGTTCAATTTAAAATGTCTGTAGTAATTAGGCTTCTAGCCACTCCCTCAGAAAATTGTTCCACAATCTAATGTCACATAACCTCCAACCATTTTTCTATGATGAAACTGCCATCAACGCACACAGAAAAAAGAGGATTAGACTACATGGGTGACTGCTTGGGAATGTCTAGAAACTAAAGGGAATGAAGCTGCTGGCATTGATGAACCATCCAATGAAGCATCCAGTGAAACACTGGGAAGCTGAAGGTGTTGTCTTCCAGATGAAATGTGAAAGCAAGGCATTAAGCATTAGAAGCAATTAAAGTTCTCACAGCACTCTTTGCAACAGTACCAGTGTTAACCCCTGGTTCCTGGCCACCTTCCAAATCACATAATTAAATTCTGCTTTCCTAAATATTTCCTCGCACTATTGTTTAGAAAGACAGTCATCTCTTAACCTGAAATGGTGTATTGATGCCAAGCTTCAACTCAAAGGAGGATGCAAAATAAGTGTAAAATTATTCCAATTTGGTCAGTTCATTACAGATACAAGACTGAGAAAAGTATTTTACCTTCAATTAGATTTTATTGACACTTATCCCAGATCTATTTATCTTATATCCAAAGTATTTCCTCTCAATCTGTGATAGATAATCCTTCAGAAACTTGTAGAAAATAATCCTTTAATTCACTACATAATTATTTAAAACTAATTTATTTAAGCCCTTGATTCGTTTCTCCATAAACATTTGTAGATCATCAATGGGGATCTACAGATCTACTTGTCATTACAAACATTAGGAAGCAGTGATCTCTCTCTCTCTCTCTCTCCCTCCCTCTCAAAAAAAAAAAAAAAAGCTCCTGGCTTTTAAACTGGACTGTGATCAGTACTCACTCCATGCTACCTGACTGTTAAATAATTAATTATTCTGTTTAAATCACTAGTCATTTGGGAAAATTTTGGTCTGCATATTTATGCCTCATTCAGCCATTCAGGTCTAGGTACCAAACACTTTAAAAATTAGTGAAACCCTTAGCTCTTGATCTCGCTGAAAATACTCCTTTAGGGTAGTTATTGATCTTTTTCTTACCATCCTGAGAAAGTCTTTTGGGGCTATTTTTGATCATGTCTTCAGTTATTCCTGGTGTGGATTCTCAGTTAAAGGGGGAAACCTATCTTATCTCCCTGTAGTTCCTATAGATACATCAGTGTGGGCATTGCTGAAGCAGCTACTGATCTGTTTGCTTTATATGGCTCATTTTCTGGATTGGGGGTGAACAGCAGCATTTCTTCTGCAGCCACACGTCAGTCTCTAACCCACACGACATTCAGGATAATACAAGTATCTTATAAAAGCATGCTTATAAGGTGTTTCCAAGTTGATGATATTATTAGGGTAAGAACTATTGCTTAACTTGATTTGGAATTTCACATTGTCCTTATCAAATGCAAGCAGGAAACAAAGCAACTGCAACAATACTCAACTCCCCATGCATTTCTAAATGACAGTGACCCACAAAGTGGAAATTGTCATAACATGCTAGTACCATGCTTGAGAATAGGAAGCTTGTGAGTCATATAGTTTTACTTCATCAGTAATCAGGAACATTTAAAATTTTGAAAGAGTTGTCTAGAGGTAGCTGAATTAAAATAATGAGTAACGTGTTTTTGATGTACAGATGCAGTAGTGATTGCATATATGGGAGTTGAGGTAAGGAAAAGGAGAAAGGAATTAATATTTCTTTCAATCATGTTGAAAACTAGGTTTCATATATATGGGGCTGGTGAATGCATAGTTGCTACCTTTCTCCGACAGCCTAAGAAAAAAAATATAGTTATCTGTCTCTCTCTCTATATATATCATCCATATATATCTATATCTGTATCTGTATCTATATATATCTGTATCTATATATATATCTTTATCTACATCTGTATCTATATCTGTACTGGGTTTATGTGGCAAGGTTTTGGTAGTGGGGAGCTGGAGAGGTGGCCTCTGTGAGAAGAACCCAACAGCTGCCCCATGTCTGATAAGGGCCGTTTTCAGCTGTCTCCAAAAGGGACCCGCTGCCAATAAGTGATGTTGTTTGCACCTCTGTGAGAACATGTTTGAAAAAAGGGAAAAAAAACTGCTTTGCAACAGCAGCTGGGAGAGTGAGGAGTGAGAACCAGATAACAAAGTCAGTGCAGGAGGAGGGCAGGAGGTGCTCCAGACACTGGAGCAGAAGTTCCCCTGCGGCCTGTGAAGAGGCCCCTGGTGGGGCAGGCTGTAGCCTATGGGTCCCACAGCAGAGCAGATCTCCATGCTGCAGCCCGTGGAGGAACCCCTGGTGGATGTGGCCTAGGGGAGGCTGCGGCCCATGGAGAACCCCCGCAGCAGCAGGCCCCAGCCTGGAGCTGCAGCCCATGGAGAGAAGCCCATGCAGGAGCAGAGGGTTGGGAGGGTGGGAGCTGCTGTCCATGGGGGACCCACGTTGGGGCATTTTATCCTGACAGATGGACCCCATGGTATGGATCCATATTGGAGCAGTTCTTGAAGAGCCTCTGCATGTGGGAAGCCCACACAGGATCAGTTCGGGAAGGATGGCATCCTGTAGGAGGAACCCCATGTGGAGCAGGGGCAGAAAGAAAGAGTGACAGAGTGGTGGGTGACAAAGGTGACAAAGCATTATGGACTGGCTGCAACCCCCATTCCTCTGTACCACTTAGGAGGAGGAGGTGGAAAAGGGTGGATGGAGGAAAGGTGTTTTTACCTTGTTTTCTTTCTTTCTCACTTCTCTAGCTTGTTAGTAATAGGTAATAAATTACATTAATTTCCACTATGCTGAGTCTGTTTTGCTCATGACGATAACAGTTCAGTGATCTCCCTGTCCTTATCTCAACCCTTGAGCCCTTTCCATCGTATTTTCTACCCCTTGTCTTTGAGGGGGGAGAGCTAGAGACCAGTTGTGGTGGAGTTCAAATGCCCAGCTGAGTAAAACCACCACAATATCTAATGCATATATAAATTAGGAGGAAATATAAAATATTAATAATATCAAGTACAACATGAGATGAGTACTCAACAAATATTTCATATAATGAGAATATACAGTGTTTGGAACACTTCACAAGCATCAAAACAAAAATACACACTAAACTCCCAAAGCTCAGGAAGGTATCCTAAAACTGAAAATAACAGTGTATAAGCAAAGACCAAATACTATTTATTCAATTTATTGAAAGACATTCTAATGCCGCAGAGCATTATTCTATCCTAACAACAACATACTCAACATTAAATATGATCACCAGCCTAAAAGTTCTAGGACTGTTTAAAAGGTCTGATTTTAAACAAGACATCTTTATTCTTCGGAAACTAAATTCATGATCACAGCCTGAATATTCCCAGACAAATATTAAATCACCAAACAAGCATTTCTTTACTATGTCGTATGGCTTCACTTAGTAGTAATATTAAGTACGTACAAATTGGCATTTTAATTTTGAGGGGTGCTAGACATCTCCTAGACAGGAGGTCTCTTGTACTCAACAGCTACTCAATGAGTTTAACTATTTAGTGAAAATGAAACTTCAAAAATGTAAGAAAGTTCTAATCTTATCTGTGATATGGCAACTGATCTGTTAGTTTTAGCATTTTGTCACACCTGGGCTTTCTATGCAAATAGAAAAAGGAAAAAGAAAACAAGCAAGAAGATGACATTGTCCTTCAGATCTCAGGGAACCATCAGAATATTTTATTAGGCTATTTTTCCCCAGATGTTCATTACAGTCACAATATTCTCCAGTTTAAAGAAATTGTTACTCTTTTGAATTCATCAAGAACAAGGCATGCTAAATACATATTCTAACATATTTAGCTTAATGACTACCTAGCAGAATAGCCAAATCTTTTACCACCACTACAATATAATTAATACCATTTGCTCAGGGGCAAATAGTCTCACCATGCTCCTAGACTTAAATCTTTCACACTGCATGACACACTGCTTCTGTTTCAGCAAAACGTCTACTTAGTATTATCCAGTCTCCTTTTAATTTCAAATCCATCACAATTTGCCGTTTGGTTTTACTTCTTTCAAACTAACATGTAACAAAGTTAAATGTGTAGTATTTGCAGTGAGAAAACATTTGCAAATATCCACAATAAAGCCAGGACAAAATAATATAAATAGCAGATTAATAAACACATGAAATATTCTAAATGTAAAAGCTAAAGTGTCCTTCTGACATTATTATTATTATATAATGTATATTTGTTGTTGTTGTTCAGGGTGGATAAGGTACTTTAGAACCTTCAGGTATTAAACTGAGTTTTGTTTCAAGTGCGTGACCTAGGATTCTATCAATGATCAATTCTGACCCTGCACCTCCCTATAGACTCTTAGAGCTAATGAGAAGAGCAGTAAATTATTGATTGAAACTAATGGGCCTTCCTTGTGGACCTAGAGTTCTGTGTAAAACAACATCAATCAATGCCATCTGGAAAGCACTTTAATCATAATGTATAAACAAATTATATCAAATAAGAATATATGTTAAAAGAATGCTGTTACAATGTTTGCAAATAAATTTAAAACAAACAAAAATTTTGATTCACAGATAAATTGTCTGAAATTTTGAACTCAGTTACCTGAGCTCCTGCTATTCCAAATTCAAGAATTTCAGGAATTTTGGAACTTGGGATAATATAGGTTTTTTTATAGATTTTTTTTTTTTTTTTTAATTAGGTTTTGGGAAAACAGAAGTTTTCTCATCTCTCTTTGTATACGTAAAAGTACCCAGAACTCAAACCCAAAACATGAGAATCTTCTAATCACAGAATGCAGGTAAGCAAATTAGATATTGCATCCTAATTTTCTCAAGCAATTACTTCTCTCATACCCATTGCTCCTCTCATTAACTGTTTCTATTTTCTGGAGAAAATTGCTGTTTATTTTTAGCTATAAATACATATCGGACAGAATTATTGGAACCTATTGAACATTTAGATGTTCGACACATGCTTCTCAGGTACTTGTATTCTATGAAACACTTCAGCATAATGAATTTTATTTTCAGACAGATACAATTCTTGTGAAAGAACACAAACCATGAGTGCATGTGTACACATACTGTTATCAAAGACTTTTTGTCACCTGCTTTAAAACAAGTCCAAATTACTGAGGGTTTCAGTCTCTCACAAGCTCCAAATTAAAAAGCTGATGAAGCTTGACAGACACACAGGCAAATTACTCGGGTGATAAACAGATTCTATGTTGAAATACTATATCTTATCAAAGTAATGCACCTGAGGTCATTGCCATGGAATTTGATCTCAAGAAAGGGACTAGGAAATGCTAATTGTAAATAATAATAAAACTAAGAGTGCAGGGAAACTACTACCAAAATATCACAAAACCTATACTCACAAATAAAAAAATATATCAGAACCAAACACACCAAATAAACATTATGACTTTGTGAATATAAGAGTGAGACAATCAACACTAAGTCAAGTCTTAAATCAGGGTGAATATTGATGCCATATTTTTATGATTGCACTAGCAGTCTGCCATACATAAAGACCACTAGGGAAAAAAAAAAAAAAAGCGTAAATCTATGAGAGGAAAACATTTGAAGAAATGTTCTTCATGCTCTGCTCAGACCAAGCTCTGAACACTGCATTTTCATTTTTAAGAATTCGAGTTTTCTACATCTGACAGATACCGTCTTTCATTCTTTAGGAAAAAGACCTTAGCTGTGTAGCAGTGGAAATTGGAGTGGATTTTGGTAATCAACTCAGGACTTATTCTAAGAGCTACATTGACAAGTGCAATCTCAGACAATGCTTCTGAGGTTTAAGAGCCCTTAAATTACTTACTCTTTTTGCTGCAATAATTGACACTCACATTTCAGAGCTTGAGGAAACATACAGCATAACCGAATATATTCTAAGGTACTTCTCTCCATTAAACAACGAACCAGGTGCAACACGATGCACTTAAAAGTTGTTATTATTTATTTATTTATTTATTTTAACAACTTCAGTACCAGCTTCAGTAGTGCAGCTTCAAAATACAGTTTGACCGAAATTGTAACACAATTGTTCTCTAATGTTTTACTTGTTAGTAGGTTAGCAGGTCACGTTTAAATCACCAAAAAGTCTGCTTACTTCGCAAATGACTTTGCATTAATTATTAAAAGTCTTAATGTCTAATTCTGCTAACTTTACTTCAAGAACAATCTAATTAAAATCAAGACCATTTAAAGAATAAAACTAGAAGAATTAAATCTTTGGAAAGCAAACTGGCATTAAAAACATCTGTCTAACAGATTTACTTCTTTGTTAAAGCAGAAATGAAACCTTAAATGCAATCTTATAATCAGTATATAAATATAAATAAATATAAATAAAATAAATAAATTTTGCAAAAGCAAATTCTTTATTCTATTTAAGAAAGCTCAGAGGAGGATTTATTTGTTTGGACAATGAGGTAAAAGTGAATGAAATCTCTGCTAGATGGAAGATTTCAACAGATGAAAACGCCCTTCTTTACTGAAAACAAAACAAAACAAAACACACATATGCGTTTTATTGTTGCGTTCCTAAAATACCAGTATTTGACTTTACATCAGAAACAGAAGTATCTTTTCTCAGATAAGGTTTTATGTAGATTTCATGTTCTGGCCAGAATAAAGCATTTAGTAGCTGTGTTTGAAACACTTTGTTCTAGAAATTAATATAAACACTATGGAAAAATTCAGTGTATATTCTTTAAACTATGAACCTGGTAAATCCACAGATGGATATTTGCTTGTTAATGAGCAACTCATCTGCCAGCTTTATTTGTCAGCAGATTACAGACAAGATAAAGCATTTGTTTATTCTCTTATATAAATTTGTGTTTATGGTATATAAAACTTCACTATTTTTTTTAACAGTGTTCCTGAATAAAAATTGCACACTAGAGATTTGTCCTATGCTTTCTTAATTTGGTAACCCATTAGTCACTTTTAAGTATTATTAAGGCTTTTGAGCCTTTTTTCCTAACAGCATCCAGAAAAGCAAAGTACTCTGTTGTATACATCTTTCAGTTATCATTCTTAGCAAAGGGCCCAACAATAAACAAAATAATAAAGAAATGTATTATTAGGTCTTATTAGAACTACCTGGAAGGAAAGTACTTGGACATATAATTTAATTAGAAACTCTATTTTTCAAATGAATTTCCCATGAAAGTTTTATTTTTCAAATGGGAAGTATTACCTAAAGAACCCTATCTCATTAAACAATATTTAACCATATTATCTAGTTCTCTGATTTCATAAAATGATGACCAAGCACATTGAAAGCAAAGGCAGAATTTGAAGTGGACCTTTTTTATTAGTTTCTGACAAAATGAAAAACAAAACAAAACAACAAAACAATATTTTCAAATATTATATGACCTCAAACCTTCTACACTTGGAAACTAAGCTAGTATCACAACTAGAGGACCAGATGTAGTAATCTCCTCTTACTGACACATAGATTTTCTATCTGAATTTTAATTTCTTCACCAGAGGTGTCTCAAAGCAAGACAAACAGTGAGTAGCAGAGTGACTAACTTTGGACACCCAAGTCACAGTCAAGGAATCTCAATATATACCATATCCGGAATAAGGAAAAAATGTGCGTCTAATTCCCATCAGATGATGCAAAACTCGTATTTTCCCATATAACATAATCTTAAAACAGGAAATGTTGATTTTTTAAAAATTACAAGTAATTTTGCTAAAGTTGCAATTATAAATGACACAAGAAAATAATTAATTTCTTAAGCAATTAAATCTTATGATCTTACAATAAAGCAGGAAAGAAGAGAATTACTGTGTATAGCATCACATTATGAGATTACAGCTAAGAAACTATATTACAGAGTACCAAAAACATTGAAAGAAAAATACAAAAATAGAATGTTCATGATGTTCTATATTTATCTTTGTGGGTAGGCTCTGAAATATCTTTTGAGCTGTCTTCCATGATAATCACTGGTAAGACCAAATTTTGGACTGGTATTCTCAGCAATGTTTATATCTGAGGACTCAAACCAGTCAAAGGCACTCTGTGAATTTATTATACTACTATTCATATTTTTTTTTAATTTTGTTAACAAAGCCTAGGTCAAAACAAACTATTTCACACAAACTGTTTCAATATATTTCCTATTTTATTTTTAATATTAATGGTTGCTAACAAACGTGCAGAAGGGCAGAACTGTCTAGGGGACCGCCCAATTGTTAACATCTTATTTATTTGTAGTACAGAATTTTTTTTCACAAAATTATTTTAAAGTTAAATATTTTCATACCTCATTCTATGCCAGCCGTTTTCCAGGCTGCATGTTATCACTGCTTCTGCAGTGAATCATATAAAAATCATAATTTTAAGGAAAGAAGGAATGCTGGACATGTAAGGTGTATTCAGAAATTACACTATCAGTGTTTTCTTCAGCAACATTCACTTTCACACAGGAGCAGTGACATTAGCTTCTCAGTAGCATAAAACCGTTGAAGCTCTTTTGCAGTGTGGTTTGCTTGTTTGTTTGTTTAATATTATAAGGAATAAAATATTGCAGAGGGGAAAAATGCCTTTTCAATGTTGATGCTGTCATCACATGCAAAATACAATACCATGCCTTTAAAATTCAACTGCATATCAAACTAAAACAAAAGTGAAAATTGAAATTAAAAACTATAGTTGAAATATCTACAGAATTAGTACCCTTTGGGGCATTTTGACCATATAACTATTAGTAGTTGGGACACATGAAAATTTCTGCTGCAGAGCCTTTATGTTTTGATGATGCACTACCAGATGACATCACTCTTGTATTGGCAGAAACTAATGGAATAGATCTGTACTTCTTACCATCAACACAGGCTGGCCTTGCTCTTGTTGTACCGGCAATCTGTCCTTTTTTACATGCACAGCGAGCTGTTTGTCGGGCTATAGTCCTTCGGGGCTGACTGCTATCTCTGTCCAAAGTAACAATCTCACATGTACCTGCAGCCAGTTGACCTGGAAAAAGAACCAGCAACAGGTACCAGAGTCACTGAATGCACTACAGGCAATCTATTACAGCTGAATAGAGTCATGGCCCTATGTCACCACAGACACTCCACAACAAATGGGCAGCCAGCTGACGGATATAATAAAACTGAGATGACATACAATTTTTCTTTGTGGTGGACATATGAAAACCCTGCAAACTGGTTCTGTCAGAAAATGATTATTGTTCCATAAAAGCCAGAGAGCTGAGGTCACACAGGTTACTTTTACTTATGTTGGCTAAGTAAAGAAACAACCTGCTTTTACAGCAATGAAATTTAAATGGTGTGCTCTTTACGATCTTTCAGAAGAGCAATGATTAAGTATATGGAAAACAAAAATAGACAATATTTAAAGGCCTTCCCCATGATCATGAATATAATTAAGTCTTAACTGCTTTGTGTGTTGCTTCTGAAAGATAAAGTATGCCCGAGTTTGTCAGTTCTTTGGCTCCTGCTTCATCTCAACTGAATAGCAACTCATTCCCTACCTGATTCATTTTTGAAGTAGCTGGTGTTTTGTCTTTTGCTAAATCTACAATGTGACCATTCTGCAAATGACAATAAAATCACACTGCCTGGTTCACTGAGTAACATTCTCTGCATGTTATTGACTTCTCCAATATATGTAGCTTTTATCGAAAATCCACCCCACCTGATTCTGCGTTTGGAGCACACTGTGAGAGACAAGACAAAGTTACAAAAAAATGTTTCCATGGCGTTTTAGTCTGAAGTGAAAATTCTACAATTAAAATTCCTCTGACGCTCGCAGTAGCATGCTAATAGTATAGCAAAATACTATGTTTTTATAAGCAAGAATATACATCATTGAATTTCAGTGCTTAGTAAGACTGAAAAAAAATCCCAGCTATCACTTTGTATTACATATAATCTCTGGATTTTGTGGTAGAGTACTAAATAGCATTTATTTTGGATTTTGTCTTTGTAGTCAATCGATTATAAACCTTCAAAGAAACATATACCAAAATAGGTTTGCAAATCACAAGCCAATTAGATTTTCTCTTCACAAAAAATTGAGAATGAACTAAATATATTGTACTTTTTTTAAATATGGAGTTTACATAATATTCACAGTTTATTTTCATTTTGTTGACTTTTGAAAAATGAGACAAAACCAGCAATTTTAAATCTGTATTAATATTTTTTTTTAATGAAACATTTATAAATGGTGATTAATTAAATTCTAGAAGTATAATCAATATGTCTGTATACTGCATTTTATTTCCATTCAGAAAACAATTTTATCTAGTATATTCTTCTAAATATCAACTGATGGTACTTCCTATTGTGTGGATACTGTTTTGAAACTGTCAGAATAGTAAAATATTGTAGGCTGTCAACAGCATTGTGACTGGTTCACTGCTAAGCCACCTAAATTTTATATTGCTGTAACTCCTACACTGCAGTGAATTACAACATGGTAAAAGCAAGTATCACAAAGATGAATATGGAACAAGGTACTCTACAAATTCATGCAAATATATATGTACATATATTTGTAATATATATATATTACAATATGTAATATATATTACATATATATATATTTTACCTCTACATAGGTTCATTTTGAGACTTTTTTTTTTGTTTTTTAAATAATGATTATTTTCAGCTGTTTCATTTGTTCATTTTTAAAGATGATGATTTCTTCCAGTCATAGTGACCTCATGTAATATATATATATTACAATATGTAATATATATTATATTACATATATATGTAATATATAATAAATAATATATATGTAATATATACATATATACACATATATATGTGTGTGTATATATATATATATGTAATAGACATTAGGCCTTCATAATTAAATAAGATATTTGACAGCCAAAAACACTGTAGTATTCGATGGCTGCTGGCAATCAGGCTTATGAGCTAAGGTCAATCTTGGATTTCATGAGCTTTCTATTCTTTTCCACCCACCATGTTAACAAAAAAACATCTTGGGATAAACATACTCATGAGGGGATTTTTACTCTATTATATGCTGATTTTTTCTTTGTATCCTCAGAAATTGTAGGTTAGAAAGCAAAGGTTTAGAAAGAAAAGAAGTGGCACTTGGTTATCCAAATGCAGACAAGGGAAATCTGGGTACACTGAGACATCTTGAGCTGACAGCATTCATTTTTCCTCCATTGCAAGTACATTTCATTTTGGGTTGCAGATGTATTGCTACCAAGTAATGTAGCTGTCTTAGTGGATCAAGTAAAAAAGACACAATCAGAGTTGTATTTAGATCTCGACCCCTCAAGCACATCATGATTAGGGTTCTGCATTGAGAACAGAAATTGAATGGAAACCAGAGAAATAAAATACGAAATGTGTAAGTATTCTTGAGAGTATACTCTTGCTGTTTTCATTAAAAGATATTGTAAATCATATAATCTAGGTGGATCATTCTATAAAACCCCATTTCAGAGGAAAGGAACCAGTGTTACAGCACAGTCAAGGTGAACAAGGACTACAGTGTTCTTTTTACTTGGAACACTGAAGATAAATGTCAAGATAAATTCCAGGGAATGCAAGCAGGGACTGTTGATAATATTTTCTGCTTTTTATCTTATAAATAATGTTTTTTACTTTTGAACCTGTCCAGTTTTACCTCTACGTAGGTTGATTTTGAGACATTTTTGTTTTGTTTTGTTTGTTTTTTAAATAATGATTATTTTCATCTGTTTCGTTTGTTCATTTTTAAAGATGATGATTTCTTCCAGTCATAGTGACCTCATTTTTTGAGAAACTTGGAAAACTAGGATACCTAAATGAAAGTAATAGCTATACAAAGATAAAAGATTCAAGGAACTTCTTGCAGCTATTTAAAGAAAAAAAAAAAAAAAAAGATGGAAAACTAGGAAGAAAAAAAAAATCGTGTCAGTTGCCATTCATATTTCTACTGCAGAAGAAAACTAAAAGTTATTGTAGAGTTACAGCAGCTGTTCCCACTTATATGACATAAATATTTCCTCGTCGTTGTGTCACAGGTTGCAAAGATTGCACTGCAACATATTGTACATCCACTGTTACTTGGCTTTAGATGGCTGTAAAGGATGAAAAGTATCAGCCAAGGTTATGGAGAGCCACTTCCAGAGCGAGAATCATCTGGAGGTCTTCTCTGTCTCATTAAGTGAGTCTGTACCACTTACATGATATAAATGCTACTTTTGCTTTTTAAGAATTTTCTCTAGAAATGTAAGGTTTACAATGATGGAACAGAAGGAATATACTTTTTATAAAGTATAGTTTCAAGAATAAGGTTACCCTTCGTTTTCAGGGATGTTGCCACAATCTTCTTTCAAGGCCATTAATTAATATCATTTTTTTTAGCCTTGGAATACTCACCACAACTCCTAAGTGCAGAGAAGAAATTAAAAGAAGGAGGAGTTTCACTGAAGCTTTTCCCATTGAGAGATTAAGAGCCACTGCTTGTGGAACAGTGGTAAAGACTGGATATTTTTAATAATCCCATTTATGTACTTACAGTACACAAAGCAATTCACGGCTACCCAACCTGAATGAACTCATTTTGAGACAAAAAAGACAAGCATCACCAGAGAGCTCTGATTCATCACAGACTTGTATGAAAGGCTTATTTTTTTTTCCCCCTAAGGAAAGGTCATTTTTTATTATTTTATGTATCAAGCATAAAATAATAAATTTTCATAATAACTTTCAGAGTTAAAATAAACTTTTTTATTTTATTATTATTATTTTTTTTTATTCCCAAGTAAATGAATGAGTATTGGTTTGCTGTTGTTTTTATATTTATTTTGTATATGTATGGTTCAGCAATGAAGACCTCACTGGAAGTTATTTGATTTTGCATTGCCACCGTCTGGTTATTAAAGAGAGAAAAAGTTCAGGTTCCTTGCTCTTCTATATGTTGTACCGCATTCTTAAAATGCCAGTTGACATCTCATCTCTCAGATATCAATGTAGATGCTTCTCTATGGAATTATTTCAGGAAAATGGAGAACTACAGGGTTCTGATTTAAAAATTTAAGTCAAACTGAATTAAAAAAAAAAAAGCAACAAAAACAATCAAGTAAATAAAAAACAAATAGGATTAGGTTTTTGGCTTCTAGCTAGTACAACTCATACTGCTTACAGTGAAAGGAAATTACTATATTCAACACAAAATACTCAACACACCTATTTTGCTTTTTTTTTTTTAACTCTTCTCTGTGAGAGTTTTTTCATGAAAATCTGTAGAAGTCAGTAAGAATATATCTCAAAATAAAATGATGTATGATTATTTAATACTTTCTCTCTTGAAAAAAAAAATGTTATTAAGTAGTTTAAATGTAAATAAGCTTTTTTTTTTCATTTTTATTTTTATTTTTATTTTTATTTTTATTTTTATTTTTATTTTTTAAGAGCCCTGTTATCAACTATATGCCATTACTGAAAGAATAAAGCCTTTCAAAATCATGTATGTCATAGGTAAAACCTTCAATTAGTAAATACTTTCATACTAAATGCAGAGTACCACAGGATAAAATGATAATTTTCTGTGGAAGAAAATATTTCTGTTCTCTAATAGAAAATAAAATCTGTTTAATTCATATTGATTACAGCAAGCAAGTTATAGATATTATGATTTTTTAATTTATGCGTGCTGAAAAGCTGAAAACATTCCCTTCAATTCATTTAAAGAATAAAATCAGATGATTAACTCATAATATCTGTGGGTTCAATAGCAATAAAATTTGATCTAAATCTATGGGTCTTTCCAGGATTTAGATTCCATGTTCACCCAGAAATCTCCTGATTTGCACATGCAGGCTTATATTACAGTTTCAGAGAATAATTTTTCCATGCATCACCAATTTGATGCCTAGCAACACAAGCTCTTTTAGTTCAAAATGCATAAAGTTAAATGTTATTAAAAATCTTGGCTAGATTCAGATACTCTTTTGTCAGTGAACACAATGCAGGAGTTGTTTCAAAATCAGATCATAGGAACATATTCAGCAGTTTTCTATTACAATATCGAAGTCTTTCTGACAACAGAGCCATGCCAACTCCTGAGCAGAGCTGAATATAAACAATTCCCACTGAAATAAAGTGCAACTTAAGCACTTAGTATGACTCATGATCTGCAGTTTGACATTAATCTGAATATCAAATATTTAAATTTATTTTATTTTATTTTATTTTATTTTTAAAGTACGTATTTAAGCAGAATTTGAAAAATTCCATATTATCCATCCTTCCTTGAAGAAAATTTCCTGCACCAAGATCTCTTGCATTAAGCATCATCCAATTTCAAACAATCCTATTACCTTTTCTTTTCCAATTTTAGTTCAGAACAAGAGACATTATGGCAAAGAATTGGTTTGCCCCAAAGAACAACAATCACTTTTAAGCTACAACTGCAAAAATTTTGAAAATCTAACAAGAAAGAGCAACTCCAACAAAGCTGCTGAAAAAAGTTATTTAATGTGAAGTAACAAACCAGAATTGGCTCAGCTTCTGTAACTCAGCATGGGAAAAACCTGTTCAAATGAATCAGCACAATTTCAAAACAGCTCTCAAATAAGAACTTTGTTTCAATCTTAACATATGCAATACACAGGACTTTTTTTTTTTTTATAGAATATAATCATAAATTTCATTTTTCTGTTACTAAAGTTTCTGGCACTGATAGCATCTACCTCCAAGATGCTTACTACATCATTTAGGACCTTGTAGAATCCAAATCTTTCTATTGAAACAAACGCTGTGTCTGTTGAAGTAACAGATTACACACAGGAATTCTTCATGCTTCTACAGTTAGACAACATTTTTAAAAATAATCTCTACCTTTTTTTTCTTGAGGATATATATATGTTGATAATAGAAGACAGGACAGTTGTTATCGTTACTAAAAAAAAAAAAAAAGGTAACTAATTTGGGTAATTTTAATTTACAAATGTAATGTACAGGTGCACAGCAAAGTAAAAAGTGGAAGACTGAATTTTTCAAAACTTCCCAGGGATTTACTTTATAAATTCAGTGCTATATTTGTCTGGAATCATCCTTGCCATATGACTGCTATAGCTTTCCAATATTAAAGGGAATGATTCAGGATTTTGGTTGTGTAAAACAGAATTTGTCTCAAAAAATGTTTTTAGAGCTCATTTTACAAAGAAAAGTTCACTGTAGAATGCACAGTTAAGAAAATGTTAAGAATAAAAATGTGATGAAAGCCTTTTCCTTTTAAGAGTTGGTTTAAGTATTTTCAGAGTTTCACTGCAACAACACAGTACGTTATGTCCCCTTAGTAATTACTAATCTTATTGCAATTTTCAGACTACCACTTAGCCATCTCAAGCACATAAACAGCACAGACATTAGGAAGATAGGAAAATAGCTTTCAGCCCTTCCATTCTGAAATAAGCAGTAAATTTTAATTAAGATAGATCCTCTTCTAAATAGTTGCATAGGAAAGAAAATAGAGTCTGTGGAGATTCAAGATATATTCAGGACCCATTTTGAAATTTAATTTTTTCCAGATAAGACTAATGTCCTAACTTACTGCACCTCATATTGCTGTTGAATATAATTGCTTAATATCTTGTTATATAATTTTGAATCATCTCCTTTCTATCTTACAATAAAAATGGAACAAAAAAAAATACATGCAAAACCAAACCAGCCAATATTTAAACATAAAGGACAAGTTTCTGAAGGCAATTCTGATACACTGTGAATACAAAGGGGGATTCAAGAGCAGAAAACCTCTTAAAAAATAAAATAAAATAAAATAAAATAAAATAAAATAAAATAAAATAAAATAAAATAAAATAAAATAAAATAAAATAAAATAAAATCAAGTTGAGGATATATAAATAAACATGGAAGCAAGGCATTAATATACATAAAACTACTTTAAAATGTATTTTACTATCTGGTACACTACTTTAAAGAGTAATTCATCTTGATTCAGTAGTTTGAGGACATGGCAATGCCATTCGTCAAATTCCTGTACAGTCTCATGTCAAAACCAACACATTTCATATGCTGCATTTTACAACAAAGAAAAAAGGAAAACCCTCAGGGAAGTACTGAAATGAGAGATAACTTTATGTCAGGGTCCTGAGGGCTTCCACAGGCCCATACCTTGCCCAGTGCCCCATGTCTGCCCCAAGGCCATCAGGCTCTGCCCCAGGAGGACCTGTCTCCAGCTCTTAACAGTGCTGCCCTGCACAGCCATGGGCCTCCTAAACCTGCAGGGCCTTGTCCCGGGGGACATGTTCCAGCCTCAACCAGTTCCTGTTTCCTGGGAGGTGCTTGGTGCCTGGGTCTGGGGTTGCCCCAGTGCCCCTGGCTGCCCTGCTCCTGTCTGGGGCTGGGACAGGCCATGCTGGCATGGAGACTGGAAAGCCATTAATCTTTATGAGTAAAGCCAGTAACTACTGCACTCCTCACTTCAGTGACAGACCACAGCTTCCATGTTTTAACATATATTCACATAGAAAACACACAAATTTATTCCACCAATGTTGGTACAGCTTTCACAAAAGTTACAGAAATAGCCTGCGGAGGAATTTGAGGGGGGTTGTATTGAGTTTCTATGTCTGTTTTTGGATAGTGAATTAAAACAGACCTTATAAATAAGGAAATCATATAACCAATGCTGCAAAAAATAAGTGGAAAAGATAATGCATTCAAGACCTTCCTTCTTAAAGAAGTTCTTCCACTCTGTAAGCCAGTGTGAACCACAAATCTCAGCTACACAGAGCTTCTCCAAGGAGGACCTGTAGCTCGGAGGGCTTCCTCTTCATTCCTGTTTATGCAGGTTCAGTTAATTGGTTCTGGAGAACTCCATTGGTTACAAAAAAGAAATAATTAAATGAACTCAGGATTAAAAACAGGTAAGCTTATTTGCATAAATTGGGACATAGCTGTCACTCTATTATTTCCCTAAAATATTTAAAACTGTTAAGAAAAGAAAAGAAGAAGAAAAAAAGAAAAAAGCACCCTTCTGTGTCTTTACCAGCCTCTACATGTAAAATAAACCTAGTCTGTTTATAAAACAAACAGAGTAGCCACAGGGGGAAAACTGTTATTGGAGAGATGCTGATATTTCTCTTGAGAAAGGAATAAAAAGCACAAGTTTGTCTAAAAAGCTACTGACATTTGTTGGAGCCAGAAGCTGTACGTCAGGAAGGAACAAGTCTGTTGTGTTAGCAAAATATGTCACTGCAGGGACATGAAATCAGTTTGAAGGAACATGCAGATAAAATCACGTATCAGAGGTAGACATAATGTAGCAGCACAGGTGAACTGTGCTTATAACTTCTCCGGTTTTTCACTCTAGAATAACATGAGAACTATTTACACATATACCAGACCTTAAAATGTCATCATATAAGTACCCTTCCTACTGGTATCAAGACCTGCACTTCAAGATCTGAGGTTCTGCAGCAGACTTGAGGTAAAATTTGGTCTAGTAAAGGTCATCTGGGAAAGGCAAATCCATATGCTGAAATTTTATTTCTTTAGATTTTGTTTATATTTATTACTGCTTAAAGCACTGCATAAATTATAACCCCAAACTTCTGATTGACATTCCTATGCAACAAGAACTCCATGCCTGAAGTAGGTTTGAATACATGTATGAGAAGGACAAAATGCACAGCTGAAGACGACTGCAGCCTAGATATATCTGGCCTTGCATACGTACTATCTGCTAATCGATACTTGTAAATGAATGAAAATTTCAAGTGATAGAAATTTTAATTTGTTTTTATTGGACAAATATGTCCAAACATTAAATCATCCATTACATTTTAGACCTAAATAATTTATTTAAAATACTTGTTTATTTTTACATGACAACTACTTTCCCTTTTGGCAAACACTTATGACATAAGAATTATTTTCCAGTGATGGCGTTGTGATATGAAGGAGGAAATGTTTCCTTTTGTTGTTAAATGGTATTACAACAGTGAGAATGTGCACCTAGGGTTGAAAAGTGAAGTTCAGTCCCAGAATCCCCTGGAGTTTTTAATCTACTAAACCAAATTTAAACTGAAAACACCTACACTGTCATTTTAAACTCCCAAAAGCTTCTTTTTTTTTTTTTTTTTTCTTCTCATTTTCTTGTTGTTTTAATTATTATTATTATAATTGTTATTATTGTAATGTGGATTGTAGTTGGAAGGCTTATCTTGAGATCACTTGATGGATGAAAAAGTGTTTAATCTATGCCTTCTTTTGTCATTTTTATTTTATTTTTTTCCCCATGGAATGAGTCCATAAACATTCTCCATCCGAAACATAGTCTTTCAAGGTTTTGTGTTCTGTGGTAGTGCACTTACTGAGAACATGCGGGCGAAACATCTCACACATAAACTCTGGAAATTATCTTATCTTAGTAACACTGCAAAAGATAACACTGAAAAACAGAGATATTGAATTAGCCAGGTACACATATCCAAGAAAGAAACAAATTTAATCAATGTTGAATGTCTTATTACACCTGGAATGTAACAATATAGGCCCATTGAAATATATAATAATATAATTAGAAGTATTGTGGATGAGCCCAAATCCAGGCTTGATGTTGAGAACCTTGAGAAGACAAAGGATCCTCAGGTACAAAGCTTCAGCAGGCACAATTGCAGGTGCCTCTTGAAATGTCTCTCTCTCTGTAGTAACTATAATGCATGTTTATGGTGTATAGGTTCAATTAATCTGCGTGGTAGCATGAATTCTCAAATCAAGTGCATAAGGATCAGAACACAATAGAAGGTGTCTGCTGTGTCTGCTGTTTCTTTATGGTAAGCTCTCAGAGTTTCATTACTGAACACACAAGAGCACTGTAATGTTCCTCAGTGGTACCCCACATCTCCATGTTTACTGCATAGGGCAATGAAGCCACTAATTTAGGTGTTATCCTGAACACATGGTTAGATTTTAGTGACTACAAGACCTAAGGGGCACCTAAAGAAAACTCTGAGCACAAACCCCACTACTGTAGGTACATCACAGGGGTTTTAGATGATCACATTGTTTTAGAAGTTAAAAAAATACAGTTGCAGCATGCTAAATATATCCTTCCTTTAAAACTAATACCAGACTTTATCACCAACTAGAGGAAGTGAATTTGACAGACTTCTTAAGTGATAAATTTGAGTGATGGCTTTCATTTTAAAGGTTTATCTGGGAACAGTGCTTTACGCAAGTGTGACAGAGAAGCTTGAGTATGCTGGCTATTATTCTCAGCTGTTCCACAGACTTGGAGGAATGATCTTCTATCTGGGCCAGCTTCACTGCTGCATTTACCATTTTTATCCATTTTGCTCAAAATGACTTACGAAACAGGTGCATGCTGAAACTAAAAGTTTTCATGGATGAAATCCATGATTTTTATATCCTCGTTTCTAGTCCTCCAACAAGATAACCATTTATGGGATAAGATTCTTCTCTGCACAATTCAAACAAGGGTGACAGCAAAAGAGGTTTTTTAGTTCCTCACATATATCTAAGGCTGGCCAAAGACAGCGCAGTGAACACTGACTACAGTGAACCCACATACCTTTAAAATCAGTAAAGATTACATATATATATATATGTAACATATATATATATATATATAACCTCTTCCTGTGTCCTATTTATTAGGAACAATGTCTTCTATTTAAACAACTAAGTGTTCAATCACTGCAAACTCACAACATCCACTCTTTCACCTCTACACTGTACAGTGGGACTAGCACTCAGATGAGATATGTAGCATATGTTTACACTAGATGCAGAATTATTCTCAAGACACTGAAAAGATGAAAACATTTGAAGTGCACAAATACATTCTGTATTTGTATGTGCTAGACACATAAGCTCTAAAACAGATACAAACAAAATTATTGACGGAAGCAAAACTTCAGTGTATGAGTTGATAACAGAAGACAATGTTAAAGTCTTTACACTGATAACCTTTTAAAAAACTTTAACTTTTTTTTTTTTTTTAATTATTATTCTCTTTATAACAAGGTCCATCTTTTTATGTACTGCTTATCAGTTTTACTAGCTAATAAAATGTTAAATTATGCTATCAATTTCCCAATGAATGCCTAATAAATAACACTTCTTCAGATCAAGGTCCTTAATAAAAAGGAACTAAACTGAAACCTGTCACTGTTTTATTCATCATTTTGATGAACAAGGTTTACTGTTACTCATGGTGCACCACCCTGAGATATGCTTCCCAAGACATAGAATAGACTGTAGCTAACAATTTTCTCAACACAGAGGTTATGTACTTAGGTAAACACAAACATGTGTGTGCACATATACTTGAATGTACTGTACTATATGACCTTAAAGATAAAGATGCTTTAACATGCTTCTTAAAGAAGATGCTTCAAGATGCTTCTTAAACTGACCATAAGCTATAAGTGATTTTCCAAGACTCTTTACAATAGCTGTTATGCTGATACCAGAAAGTGAATCAGTAGGTCTGCTCTTTCTGATGCCATAGTTGATGAATGCGATGTTTTAAACCTACAACATATAAACTTTAGTCCAATCAAATAAAAATTTCACAGTAGAAGCTACCTATGTAAGAAGCATTCCAA
Organism: Aythya marila; assembly: GCF_965140915.1. Classification (NCBI taxonomy): domain Eukaryota; kingdom Metazoa; phylum Chordata; class Aves; order Anseriformes; family Anatidae; genus Aythya; species Aythya marila. The sequence goes on from NC_139042.1 coordinate 189,683,133, forward strand.
CTGATTTCTAGGGGAATGCCATATGCAAAAAGGTGTCATGTCTGAGTCTGGAACTGGCTATGCTTTGAGTTGCTTTTTTCTCATCTGCTTGCTAGAACTTTAACACCAGAATATTGACTGTAAGAATCTCAGTGTTCTGACTGTCTGGTGGATAACACCATATCATTTCTAATTTGGGATTAAGCGTATCACCAAATATCATACACTATATTTCACCTTCTATCAACTAAGAAGAAAAACTAAGTGTACATGAGATTTGTACTCCACGGGTCACAATGAACCAGCACTCACCAGAAGTTCTTGGTGCAGAGGACAACATGAAAGCTGTCAAGTTATAAAGGCCTAAGCATCACTAAGTGCCACTTAGGCCTTACCACTTAGGCACTTAGTGGTAATACTGAGGAAATGCTGAAGGAGAACTATTAATATTGTGGAAAAACATAAACATTTTTCTGTCTCCTTTTTGGTGAATATTCTTACATTGCTTAGGTCAGTGATTCTGGTACTGTGCTACTGCTGCAATGGTATGTAAGCAGGAGAAAGTATAAAATTCATAGACAGAAGAATGATCCCACAGGGATTAGTAAGAAAGCAGCAAAGAGATTTATTGAATGAATGTTTGCACTCACTAGATATAATAAAACTTGAATGATATCAAGCAATCCACTTACATATATGAGATATACATGGTCATGTTGACCACTTATGGCCTGCCCTTCTTATTTTAATTTTCCCTGTGGCAATATAGCAGCTTGAATGAAAACTGAGTATAAGCTGATACGAATCAGGAAAGGAAAGCTGGCAATAAATATTTCATTAAAAAAGGAGTTTCTGAAGGGCCATATAACCTTTTGTTTAAATACTTCAAATCCAAAATGTATTAGGTGCAAACAAAATAAAGTTATTTTAATTAGGTATAGGTAATCTGAATTTACACAGCAGACATTAAAGGGAGAGTTTTTATGACAATAAGACAAATTCTATCATCCAGACCAAAGATTGTGTATGGTATCTCTAGAGAAAATAGGCCATCACAGTGTATGTTACCTAAGGGGCAACTAAGGGTAGTGAACCAAATGATTAACCACAGCTGTAAATGCACATCATATTATTTGTGTGTTTATGTCTATGCCCACAAAAATGTATTTTTGTTTCATGCTGGGAAGGATAACAGCTGAGGGAGATAGACTTTTTTGAACAAACATGGGAATGTCACTTAAACTAATTGTGAGATAAAAACGAGCCTGATATTATACAGAAAGCAGCAACTCTGTTATCAAGAGGAAGAAATGCATCAAACGGAAATCACACAGTCCTAGTTTAAAAGAAGAATGATGTCAAAAGCCTAGCATTTAGTTTCTGATGTTGCCATGTATCTTCTCTTGTTAGAAGGGGGATACAGCACCAATTTCAGTGGAAGTACACTACCATCAAACCAGAGAAGACCATAGGTAAATGAAACCATAAGAATTCTAGTATTAATCAAAATTCAACTCTTCTTATCTGATGAATTAAACAACTACAACATTTCACTACTCTTAAATTAAAGCACTTATACATCTACTGTACTACATGAATTTTTGCATGACTGATAAAATCAATTGAAGTTATACTACTAACTTCATAGACATAAAATTCAATGGAATAGTAATAAAGTCTCCCCACACCCAGCACCATCTGTTCAGCAAATTTGTTTTCCTTCCTGAATAACTATGATTCTGACCAAAGACATTTGTAAAATGAAGTCTTATTCCAGTGAAAGCTCTGCTTTAACTGCCATTCATGTTATCCAGAGACAAGTCCACTACTTAGAAGTGACTGAAGAAATGTCTTCACAATAAGTGTATTTATGATAATCATACAAGAGATACTCGATTAGCTAAGGCCAATCAATGTGAACATAAAAGCACCAAAACAGAAGCTGTCTTCACTTATATTTCCACTGCCCTGAGCAGAATACACCTATAAATTTCAGTGAGACTCTTACAGATCCCACTGTAACAAGTATTTAGTACAAGGGACCACAACATAGCAATGACGTTAAAATCTTATATTATCAAAAATGGATAATATTAACAATCTGATTCTTTGGGATACCTTAAGCACTCAAATTCTCACAGTTCTACAACTACAGATTATTATTCATCAAATTGTATATCATCTCACTGATTTTCAGCAAAGCTGATCCTTAACAGCAAAACAGCCTTTAAGTTTTGCTTAAAAACTTTAGCATTACTAAAAAAGGCTCACTCCAGCACAAGACCTTCAGTATGAAGCCCCCACTGCAATCCCTGCATCACCATTTAGTTTCTTGTTGTTGAGGTATGAGGTAAAAGTCCCAGTTTCTCAAGAGTCTGCCACACATTGTTTTTTGTTGGTGGTGTTTTTTTTTTTTTTTTTTTTTTTTTGACTAGATGACCTCCAGATACATCTTTCAACCTATTTCTTTCTTAAAGAAATGTGCTAATACATAATACACACTAGTGAACACTGCATCCATACACTACTACACTCTGTGTGTACACCTTCGTATAACATAGATTCTTGGTTATTGCTGTTGATTATTCAATGTTTAAAATATGTGCATTTGGGTATACTAATCTATTATGCTAGTAATTTCAGGTAAATAGCTTCTGTTTTCTACTGCTTCCTGATTTTGTATATAAATATCAATTTGTCATAACAGAACTGCACTGTAGATATGAGATAAACTTGTTCCAATCCCATTGCATTTAATACCTGAATTCTGAAATCTTTAATCAAACGAAGCTGATCACTGCTGGAAAAACAAATGCAGAAGCAAAAGATCTCAAGACCTTAATAGGAGTAAAGTGTATGCATAAACTATTTCTGACTCTGCAAAACTGTTTAAGAGATTATTATCTAAATTATATGCATTATAGAAATATTTCATACACTGTATATGTATATATAATTTAAATAATCTATACTTCAATGTTGTTAGCATACATTCCATATTCAAAAACATCAGAGATGATGGAATATTGTTTAACAATAAAATTGAAATCTGCAGTAGTGTCCAACCAGAACATGCAAGTAAAATTATTGCCTAAATAGCAATATGTATATATTGTATATATCTATACACACACACACACACACACAATGCTGTATATATTTGTATAGACACGTGGATTATAAATGACATCTACCAGGAGAGAAGCATAATTAATCATTAATTATTACGAGTATTATTAATTAAGTAATTATTAAGCATAATTATTATATTATTAAGCATTATTAAGCATTGAACAAATAGACCAGGAAAGGATGTTTTGATGTATAGGTATTGCACTGAGTTGAATCAAACCTTACCTACAAAAATGTATATATTGCTACTAGCTCACATTTTCCTATTCATATCTGCAACAATATTTCCCATGCAATATGCCCAGTTGTGAATGGCTGTACAAACACAAAGCAGTGAAGAACCAGGCTTTGAACTACAAGGAAGGGGAAATTTAGTTCCGTTTTCAACAATGAATATTTAATAGATTCCCAGTTCTACTAACATCTGACAATCCTTTCTACCAATTACCCTTTTCACACCAGCTCTAATAGTAAAGACAAGAAGAAACGATCAGGATTGGACTGACTGCTTAACCCTTTACATAAACCTCTGTACAGCCAGACAAATAATAAAAAAGTTAGAACTCTTGTTTCTTGTCTTTCATATGTAACTGATTATGTAACTGATCTCCTGCACAGTGAAAGTTTGATATTGATTACTGAGATTGTATATACATGCACGCATGCACGCACACACACGCACACACACACATATCCTATCCTATCCTATCCTATCCTATCCTATCCTATCCTATCCTATCCTATCCTATCCTATCCTATCCTATCCTATCCTATCCTATCCTATCCTATCCTATCCTACTCTGTGATAGGAAATATTATATAAATTGTTTTGTTTGTTTGTTTGTTTGTTTTTATTTTTTCTTTTCCTTCCTCATATTAGAAAAAAATCACTGGTCGTAGTTACTGAGTGATCAGAAAACACCTAGAAAAAAAATGGTAAAAAAAAAAAAAAAGAAAGAAAGAAAAATCAAGATATCTAGGCAACCAATCCTTTCCACATTGTAACAACTCTCTTGAGTGGAGACACTTGGGATTGGTGAAAAATTAGCATCTTTGCCAGAGTCGCTTGGAGACAAAGGACACAGATTTTGATATTTCATCCCTAAACACAAAGAAGCAGCATCAGCAAAACATGAAAGAAAATAAATCTATTTAATAATCTGACTAGTTTTACCTTCCATTTTTCCCAGTGATGGAGTTGTATCTAGTGACAGTGTAAACATTTTACTTTGCACAATGTAAGAACCACAATAGAAGAGCGTAATTAGCGCTGGAAAGACATTCTCAAGGAAGTACTTTGATTTCAAAAAACTGTTGGAGTGATTGTCACCCCTGCTGTGCCTGGATTCTCTCTTGATGTGCATAAAGTGTGAATGCAGAACACATTATTATGAAACTCACTCATCCTTGCGTTTGTGTGCTCATTGCTTTTGCCATCTTGTGGTGACCAAAAATAGAAACTTACAGAGCTGCATATAATTCACACTGGAATAATGTTGCTGCATTTTTTAATGAATTCTTCAGTGTACATACTGAAGATCTACAACTCAAACCATGCTCTGTATTTTGTCATTTATTTAACAAATGTGTATTCATTTTCCTTTTAAGATTGAGCTCACACACACACACACAAAAAAAGTCTACGCACTTAAAAGAAGCAAAAACATGAAATGATTTAATACTACATAAATGCCTTCCAAAGGACTTTATCAAAATACACTATAAGATTTTTATTTTTTATTTTTTAAGAAATTAGAGTGCTTCTATTCTCTCAGCATATGTAAAGGCAATACCTTTATAAAAATGCCATTGACTGCAACTACAGAACAGTTTAATATGTGATAAAAGAAATTGGATTTGGACTTCATAAACCAGTCAATAATTATTTATGGAACAGAGACATTTGTGGGCTCCAGTATGTGGTTTCTCACTTAAATTATCAAGGAAAGCAATGAATACAAAGTACCAACCCTTCCTAAGTTTAACTTTTAAAAGAAGTAACACATTTCTGAGTTAGTGGTCCCAAGGGAGAGAAGATGAGGCCTTCTGTTGCTAAGCAAGAGTTTGCCAGTTATTTCAAGCTTTAGCTGAGTACAAGTAATAATCACTACTGCCTGAAATATATTGGAATGAAAGTACATGGGACCATTCATGACACTTCATCAGCATGCAAGAGGCAAACAGAGTGACTGCAGTGATTGAATACAGGCTCAGACTACTGGCTTTAATCTCCACCTCATTCATTGAGTCTTTACTTTTGGCACAGCTGTATGATAAACACTCTGACATTCTTCCTTGCCCACCCTCCTTTGGAATCTCATGATTGCTGTGTGTATGTTTGTTACGTATTTTAGGTGGGGAAGAGAATCTATGTCAAAAAAAAAAAAAGATAATCTAGATAATCTACAGGTTTACAATGATTTTATAATCAAAGCGTCATTATTTTTACTGAAGGGGAACTAATTCAAGCTCAGAGATCTGAGGTCTCTGCAGATCTCTTACAAGAAAGTAAGTTTATAATTATTTCTAATTCTTTCTACTTCCTTCTGTGCAAAATATACATACACAGTGAATGTGAATGTTTAAGATACATGAAATATATTGTGAATATATATGAAATATATATAATGATATTGCACATAATTTTAAGACTATCTCTTATTCTGATGTTAAAGAAATTGCAGTTCACTATTCAGTGTTGCTTTTTGTTTTGTTGGCTTTTTTTTTTTTTTTTTTTTTTTCATACCTCTCACTTTCTCTCCAGGAAGAGCTTATATCCATTTTCATATGTCCAGTTTCCTGATTTTGTCTTTACACCCAGCAGGTTCTAAGGGTCCTAAATAGCTTAAACATACTACTGTAGAATTAATGCAGTTAAATATGTAAAGCCAGTGAGCAATGGCAACCTCTCCAACTGTTAGTATAATATGCTGGGTAATGATTGTTTTGTTGATGTGACACTTACGTCATGGGAAAGGAAAAAAAAAAAAAGAGAGAGAGAGAGACAGCTTTTTTTATATTATTCTTCATTTAAAAACACCTAAGTAATAAGATTTTGGGAAATCTGCCTGGTTTGCTTCAATAAATGAGACTCTGAATCATCCTGCTCAGCATGCCAGATCTCCTGAAATCAAAGCCTGCTATACACAAAATTATGTCAGTTTTTCATGTGCTTTTTGTATTGAAATTGATGCTGTTTGATCACTAGAATGGCTGTAGTTTAATAGAAGAGGTAATCTTAAGCCAGACAAAATACTATAAAGAACCTATTTACTACATGCTGGCTAAGACAGGAAAAGCATTTCCAGTTAGGTGACCAAATGTTTGTGGACATCCCTTTATGTTTACAGAGAAGGGGGACAGAGATCTAGTGGAAGGCTCATTCTAGCCTTCTCTAACTTCTCTAACACTCAGTTTTCCCTGCTGCCAAAGAATTACGCAGCAGCTGACAATAAGAAAAAAAAAAAAAAAGAGAGAGAGAAAAAAAACAAAAACAAACAAACAAACAAAACAAAACAAAACAACAAAAAAAAAAACAAAAAAAAAACACAACACCACCCTGTTCATGCAACATTCAACACCATCTCTTTCAACTTAGTAAAGAGCAATTAATAAGTTGCAGAGAAATCTGGAGACAGCAAACAGATCACTGAGTGAAGGAGACAGAAAAGATGAACTTTGTGGGTTCCCAAGGAGACAGAGAAATATCCTTGGGATAGCTAAAATAAATCTTTTAGAGAGAAAAAATACTTGGCCACCTACAATGCCACCTAAAGGAAGGGAGCTAAAATCTGTATCCAGAAAACTGTCTTCTTACATCCAGGTTGAACTTTCAATGAAGACTACTAGAAAACATTATCTGATTCAAATGTTACCAAAGACAGAAACAAAGAAATAGAAAACAAAGAAGTGGTATTTGAGAAGACTTTCTTGAGTTTTTATGTATTTAAATAGCAGAAAACAATCCAGCACCTTCCCCTCTCAAGAACTTATATGATATTATAAACTCTTAAGGAATTATTTTCATTACCTACTTGCCTTAATCAGAAATATATATATAATCTGAAAAAAAAAGTAATCCCTCCCAATTGTGACTGATCAAAATCTCCTAAGCAGCAACAATGAAGACTCCTAAGCAGAAACAACAAACACAGTAAGACAGACAAATCTTATGACCTTTATATCCTCATGGAAAAAGGAATTAGGAAGACTTCATCTCAACCACTGTGCAAATACATTGAATCATCAGCTAAAGACTGATACAGATATTTATACAGAACTTCCCTATTGTGTCAGTGCTATCTTTCCTGAGAACAACCAAATTAATAGTACTACTTGGTCATTAATCCTGAATGATGTGACTATATCAGCTCACATTAAGATTTTTTTATGCTTTATTTTAAAACAGAGTATGTCATCACCACAAAAACACCACAAGTTTCAAAGCCTACTCCAAAACATTCACACTGGCTGCTTACTTCAAATAATTTCTCCAAAATTAAAAACAACAGATTTCCTTGCCAAGAAGTTAAATGTACTATCAAACAAAAAAAAAAAAAGAAAAAAAAAAAGAAAAAAAAAAGTTACAACTGCTCAGTAGGGTGCACATCTTATTTATTTATGATGAGTATGAAAAAAAAAAAAACACCACAACATTCTGTTCATGATACATCTGTCTCTTAAATTAACTGTTCTGCTGACTGTTCATGTTTTTAATGTAGAAGTAATTTATGATGTATTTTAACTGGTAGGCACCTAAGACTAACAGACCACAGAAAAGGAAAACTGCCAAGTGATTGCAGGTAACATACCAGCTTACTGGAATTATAAATGATGAATATCACAGGAGACATCATCTGTGCATTGTGACCTGCTTAAAAAACAAAAAGAATTATTTTTCAGTCCTAGCAAAGTTAGATCTTATGTATAACACCATCAGGTAAAGCAGCTTGCTTGCTTGCTTTTTTCTCTTACTTCCTCTCCTTATTAAATGTAGGGCAAGAGCAACCTTGGTTCCCAATGTCAGGATTTATGAATTCCCATTCACGGTGTCCAAAGATTTGCAAGACAATTGTCCTGACCTTGGTTAAAAAGAAATCCACTATGAAAGAGTTTAATGAGGATTTGAAGAAATGGCCCTGGAGGTGCAATTTGAATGAAAATGTAATAGTGTCTACATTTTGCCTTGTACCTTATGAGGAGGCATGAGACAAATTATATTCAGCATTTTGTATTTGCTACTTTCAATCCCCACACAAGTTCCTTATATACAACAAAGGAGCTAATAAAAATTGCCCAAATGAGTCATTATTCCTTTCATCTACAGAATTTCATTCCATTGTTTTCTGTTGACTCCAGAAATAATACATTAAGACAACAGAACAGTAAGTCAGTATCACTGTGGGTAAACTTAAATTTTAAGTTATCAGACTTCAGAGGCAGCTGATGTTTGTGATGTCTGTCTGAGATGTTTCTTTTGATTTTAGTTGTGAAGGGTTTTTTTGTTTGTTTTATTTTTTTTATTGCTCTACTAACAAATTGATTTTTTTTTTTTTAAATGAGTGTTTTAGGGAGATTGTGCTTCTGTTTTAAAACACACATCACTGCTTCACTGAAATTCAGTTACCTACTCTGCCTTTAAAATAAACTAACACATCAATCAAAAGTAGGTAGTATATTTTACTACTTTTTTCCCCTTTAAATACACTTCAGACATGCAGTCTTAGTTGTCACATTCTCTTTTTTGACATCACTGACCATAAACACCATCAGTCTGAATTTCAATCCATATTGTGCAGACATCAATGTTAACTACAGAAACTCATGTAGCTAACTGCTAGTAGTAAAGTTAAGTAACTAATTGTATAAGATACTCTACAACAAGCCAGGTGCTTATCAGAGAACAATCAAATCTGCTGATTTATAAAGACATTTGGTGAGCAAGTTTTCAGAGCCCAGAATGCTGTGCAGCATTGCTGCAGGAAGACAGTAGGATTTTTCCACTGACTTCAGTAAGAGCTATGTGAAACCCTTTATGATACTATTTTCTACTTACATAAACTAGTTGAAATTCAGTGTCAAGAGAGTCATGCTGCTGAGACAAATGGTTAAATGTCATCTTTAACATGTCCTTCTATTGTGCTAACTCACATGACTACTCAATCAGAGTATGAAAATAACCAAAATGGTGCAATTTTAAGATAATCTTGTTCTCCAGCTGTCTGAAGTGCTGTCAAGTGCTTCAGCATCTGACCAAAAGAGGATGAGTAAAAATAAAAGTAGTATTTCCACCTCTGGGTAATAAAACTGGGAAATAAAAGTCTGTAGATTTTTTTTATTATTTTTAGTTTTAATAAAAATCAGAAGAATGTCAACCTATATTCTGCAGGTACAAATTTTAAAACTTCATGCTAGGAGACCAAACTTTTAGCAGAAGTCATTGCCAACCTTAGCTGGAATAACCTATGTTCTTTAGACTTCACAGCCTGTCTCTTGAAAGTTCTCTGGCAACGTGTGCTTTTCCACATTTGTCAGCTAAATCCGAGATCCAAATGCAAAATATAACATTAAGGAACAGTGAGTGCATTTGTGACACTCCTTGGAGAAATCAGGTGTACATAAGGCAATGACTATATTACATGGAAGTATAAGCACACACTAATGTAACTTTTTAAAAGTAGTTTAATGCAATAAGATCAGTATTCTCTTCCAACATCAGTGCATAATACTTATATACTGCTATTCAGAAAACTTACTTATCACTAGGGATCAACAAAACAAGATAAATGACGATGTGGCACAGCATTTCAAACCACATAGTACTACTCTGATTATTCACAATGCTGTACAAGTACAGACACAAAAGTACGAAAAATTGTCTGCTCAAAATGTGTGTTCCTTGATTGCAAAATGGAAAGCACACAATTTACTTTTCAACTATGACACATTTTAACAGTTCTATCAAAGAACTTAGGTCAAACTCTGTTTTCTAACCTCTTTGTACTAATTTCTCCTTATATTCCATAAAACTCTCTGCAGACAATCAGTACAGCTACAGTAAGATAAACAGTAAATTTTACTGTAAGCATGGTTTCACATATGTGCTGCAGGTAATGGACCAGTGACAGTCAGTGGCCCAAAGTTGGAAATTATTGGCTTATCTGGCCTGCCACAATAAGTTTATTTTGAATATAGATCCAGTTTTGTGGAATTTGCCATAATGCTAGGCATTACTTAATCTTTGCATATTGCTCCAATGACATAATAATCCAGAACATCATCTTGCTGAGTTAATGAATCTGGTGTTCAGAGTTTCAGAAATAAGCTGATGTTGAAGAAAATTTCTGAGGCAAAGGACTGATGATGCGGCAACATTTATATATGCCTTATACAGGAAAAAAAAAAAAAAAAAAAAAAAGCAAAATACATGGTGTGATGCCTTAAGCAATAACTTTCCCATCATACTGAGACGGCTCACATGATAATGACTACTTTTGCACTCTCTAAATACTGCCAAGGATCACTGAATCCTATGGAGCAAACTACATCTTTAGAACAAGCTGTGCTGTGGAGCATTAGCCTTTATAACACCAAATACTGTCAATGAGCAGTATGTTCATCAACAAAAACTGCTGGCTATCCCAAAATAGTTAACAGTCAGAAACAATAAGCATTAAAACAAAGTAAAATTTTGCAAAATGCTTGATGAGCACTGCAGATACAACTCTGTGGTTCTTCAAACCACTAAGCACTGGTAAGGGCCTCACTGAGTAGTCCTCCATATCTCTTTAAAAAGCCACACACAAAGCACAAAATTCACAAATATTTTGATGGTTTTATGAAACATAAGGCTTTTTTTTTTTTTTTTTTTTTTTTTTTCCCCAACAGCAATTTACTAATACATACACATTAGCCATTCTTACAAAAAAGGTTCTATTTCAAACTTAGTCTAGACTAAATGGGTCTAATCCCATCCTTATTATCCTTTAAAGTCTTTTACAAAATAAGGCTTTAAATCACAGGCTTTGGAAGGAATCTTGATCTTTTCTTTATTACTCTATGACAAAATCATTTATTATTATCATGAAGAGAAAAACATTTTTCATAAAATCATTAACTGAACATATGTCATATTAACATACGGCCTAATTACATAAGAACATTCTCAACAATATGAAGGTCTTTTACTAACAGGTACACCACTAACACTCTTCTGGGCAATATATTAGACAGGAATATTTTAAAAACTTTGTCCTTCTTCATGTTGCTTGAAAGTTTGCAGCAGACTTTGAAGATTATTACAAAAATTGTGACAGATTCCATCTGGTGTAAGTTGGTGCCTTTCCACTAAAATAAAATAAATTACAAAACCAAAAATCTGATCCATTGAGGAAAAGCTTTAAGTCATCTGAAAATATATGGATGTACTTCAGCATTAATCCTACCTCTGTGCAGATATAATTTATGTCTTCAATGTTTTTAAATGTGTGAAATTTACATGTCAATCATTTTTGACTAGCAAACAGTACTTAGAAATTCTGTTGAAACAAAAGTAAATAAAAATATTTCCAATGGTATTAAAAGGTTATTTTGTTATAAAAACTTTGTAACGATTATGTTTAAAACCCGCATAATTAAACTCTTTTTGAACGTAAATAATAAGTTTGGCTTTTCTTTTTTTTTTTCTTTTTTTTCTTTTTTTTTTCTGGTAAGTCTACCATACTACTTCTGAATGCATTTGTTTTTCAGCTCCTGTTCTTTAATATGTCTTGAACATTTTTTCTTTCTTTTTTGTCCATAACATAAGCGCATTCCCTAGGATGATTACACTCAGATGCAACTTGTAGTTTTTTGTCCTTCTCATTTATTTGATTTGAACATTTTTCAAATAATGGAGTAGACTCATACCTTCTTAAACATGTAAAATTTCTTTACATTTAAATATCACTTTAACTATTGCTATGCACAGTCTAGGCAAGAAGAAAAAAAATAAAATGTTTTGACTATGAATTTACAATGGATGAACTAATCACAGCTTCAAGAATTAAGACAATATGCTGATCTAAAGTTCCATGCATAGCAAGCAACTGAGGCAATGCTCAGGTAAAGATGTTGTGAATTTAATAAATTAGAAGAAAGCATAAATAGATGTTAATTTAGTTCAGTGTCTGAGAAATTAAAAGCTCTAAGAGCTCTGAACTTTAAGTCTTTTGCTGAACATGAGCTTATTTAATTAGGAAACATATCTTTAGGCTCTGTGTGTCTCTGAGATCTCCCATTTGATTACATCACTGTATCAAAAACAGAACAAAACAAAAAAAATTAGCCTTCATTCCAAAAATGTTATGAATCTCAGACTCCTCTCTCAGTTGCATCACATAAAAGTAAGGTATTACATTTTCATAATTCAATTAACATCTGTTCTACACTATCTATTCCAGGTCTGTGGAATTTTTGTTTGTTTTGTTTTTGCTTGCTATTCATAATAGAAAATCAGCTATCGTCAAACGCATTTTTTTTCCTTCTTCAAACTGAAAATTGAATTATTGTGTCTCTACATAATTGTTTACAAAACAAACAGATCATGTTTGCAGATGTTGATGTTATCTGTATACTCATAACATCATTAGTTACTTTACATTAAGTGAAGATTCAAAGGCACTGTTTGTTCTTAAATGCAGAATTCAGTATGTGTTCTATATGTTATGGAAGCAATTAAAGGGATTTGTGAGGAGAATGATCTTGCCCTTGTCACTTGCCTTTATATAGACTATTTTGAAAAAAATAAATTATTTAAGACACAACATTAAATTGCAAACTAAAGTATAATTAAACTGGATTCTGAGCTTGCTTTGCCTTAAGAAGCTACAGGAATTGTTTAAATACATTCTCTGAATTGTGTCAGTGCCTACATGGCCTACAGAGAAACTCAGAATGCGTCTTTGAGATAGGCTAAATCAAAGTAACTTACAACAGCATTATGAGAGCTCTAGTGACAACCATGATTAGCTGGAGCATATGCTGACCTCTTTCAGTTAACATCACTCCACTATGCTAGTGTACATGACATGAGACAAACCCTTAAACAGCCCAGAGGATCTCTTCTAACTTTGGAGGACTGTGCATTCCATTTCTTTCTCATTTATAATCAGTCCTGCAGCAAAATAAAAGAAAGGTTATTCACTCTTTAATTTCTACTTTAAAATATTTTCTCTATATAAGTACTCATAGCGCAGGGTCCATATGCCCATGTTGCTTCAGAAGTGCAGATAACAAATTAATACAAGTCCCAAGACTCTCTACACATGCATAATGAGTCAGAACTCCACCCAGCTCTCAGCTTTAAAATCTTCAAGGGGAAGGAGGAAAAGCTGTGAATTTACAAACAGATACATCTCCTGAAGAAAGAGTAGTTATCAGTAACATAAGTGATGTTTCACTCTCTCACGATGTTCTGTTACACAGTGATGGTTTGTAGTTACCACAAAACATCGGATATCTGAAGGACAGTCTAAGGATCCAAAGTTAACTAAGGTTTGGAAAAGGTCTCAAAAGCAGCATCAGGTCTGCAAGCCTCAGTGGGTTTCAGAGTGGGGCTCTAGGTGGCAGCTAGATGTGCAGCCTGCAAATACTAGGGATGGAGGCATTCTGAGGAAAATAAGACAGCTATGTTAATCCAAGGTGGCTCTAGTTCAGCAGACAAACTGCTTCCCACATGGTTAACTATCCAACAAGACAATCTGTTGAAACATCTGATTTCTAGTTCACTTTGTTGTCATATGGACAAACAAGGATTCTTCCTGAAAGGCCTCATCCTGGCAAGTAAAAAGAGACAGCTTGCCTGGGAAAAGTGTAAGAAGAACTAGCACATACACTGGGGCAAAGATAGGCTGTCTTGGCTTAAATAAAATCCAGTGCCTTAGAAAATAAAGGGTTCTTTCAGAGGATGACATATCACAGACAAATGTGGGGGAGGAGGGTGTAAATATGTATATACATCATACTCATATATAAAGAATCAGCCACAAGGATCCAGATCTCTCTCCCTCTCTTGGTTGAAAAAGAATAAGGAAAAAAGAGAGAAGCCGCATTTGTCTGAAGGCTCAAAGGGCTGGTCTACCACTAATATAACAATCAGGTTAAGGTATGGATTATGTTTACACGTTGGGGGAAGTACAATCCTTTATAGAATCATAGAATCATTAAGGTTGGAAAAGATCTCCAAGACCATCTGGTCCCTACCACCAATAACATCCATTAAACCATGTCCCTAAGTATCACATCTAACCTTTCCTTAAACACCCACAGGGACTGTTACTCCACCACCTCTCTGGGAAACCCATTCCGATGCCTGACTATTCTTACAGAATCATAGAATCATTAAGGTTGGAATCATTAAGATTATTCTCACTGAGGATTCATATTTCTTGCAGGGGTCTTTCTCCAGACCACTGTAAATCGTCTGCTTGTCCCTTCCTTTTGACAAGTCAAAGACACTGACTCCAGGCTATACCTCCTCATTCTTCACCTTTCATCCATTTTCTTGTTTTCAATGGCTCACAGAGTTTACAACTATTTAACTGTAATTACAAGGGTAGGCTTTCGATTAACTTATTTGGTGACTGATGAAGCATTCCTCAAATCTGTTAGTGGTTCTTAGTGAGCTGCATAACCAGAAAGGATTTCATGTAATTTTCTTTCCTCTGGTATGAGTTGCAGAATTTGCAGAATTTGCAGTTGCAGAATTTGGTGTAGCTGAGGTCCTACACATGGACAGAAAGCCTGACACATCTCATTAGTGTGAGCCCCAAGCCAGTGATACATATACTGAACTTAAAGGTCAACCACAAATTCCAGTCTCTGAGATCATTGAAGTGAAATACCTATCCAGGAAAAAAGGAACCCATAACTAAAAAAGTAACTTAAAAAAAGTACATGGAACTGAGGACTGTTCCTTATATCAACTGTATGCTACCAAAAGGGAGGTCTTGCAGTGTTCTTCATTACTCTGTCAAGGAATGTAAACAAACCATTAGGAACTTTAGGAACTCATATCGGCATACAACATGTAAATAGAAGATAGTTGTAGGAGACAAGCCATATAAACAAAAGCAGAAAAAAAAAAAAAGTTACAATGATAAAAAGTACAATTGTGTGAGCATTGAAACAGTACATACAACCAACCAGGAGGAAGGTTCTGGCAAAAGAAAGCTGAGGAAAGACCATAGAAATGTTAAAAAACAACATTCAGTCTATTCGTCCTGAGCACCAGGGAACTGAAAAGACATTAAATGTACTTCAGGATACTTGATATCTTTACCAGAGTCCATTGTTGAGAAAAGAGCATTATTCCATTTTTATTGGTGGGGAAAGTCTGGTATAATGACTTTTTTCCTTTTCTCTTTGATTTATCCTTTTCAACTTTTCTTTCTCTTTTTCTTTCTTTTTTTTTTTTTTTTTTTTTTTTCCTTTTCCTTCTTTTTCCTTTTTCTTCTTCTCTCTTTTTTCTTTGTTTTTGTTTTTTGTTTTAAGGCTTTTGGTGCCAGAGAGCCTTCACATTTTAGACCTTGTACAGACAAGGCAGAGCCTCTAATCAATCTCTGCAGAAACAAGGATGTTTTCAGTCTGAAAGTGTGATTCAGACCTTGAAGTAAGCATCTTGCAGGTTAAGATACACAGAGCAATGACCCTTTCTAAAGCTTCAGACCGTCAAAGTCTCTGTTCTGAACTTGAACTTCTGAGTTTTGGAATAGGTCTTCTGTCTCTTCAATACCAGAAATAAATTACAGTAAAATAAAACAACTTAGACCAGTTCTATCAGTCCCAAGTCCAATAAATATTTGTACCTTGTCAGAGCAGGCCATCATGGGCAAGGTTTCTGAAACAAGGAAAACAAGGTTGGAAAAGTTGAAAAAATAATAAATTAAAATAACCATTGGATAAAACATCAAGCCTGCACAACCACAGAGATTAAGACTCTGTTGAAACATAAAGCGTGAGGAGGGTGGAACTAAAGAAAAAAAGAGGTTAACCAACTCTCTTTCCAAGTCTGAATATATATTGGAAAGCACAAAACTGAAGAACAACCAGTGACAAGGTCACTGATATATCTCTAGGATTCCTGGTGTCTGAAATATTTTGAATCAGGGTACAGAGATGATCCTTAGTCTAGACTGTTAGATTCAACAACAGCATATCACAGTCTGCCAAAGCTGAGATACAGAAATGACAAATGCAGTTTACTGCATTCAGGATAACAGTTTCTAGTGGAAGTGTTGAAGTGTCAGCTACTTGAATGTGTTTCCATTTCTGTTGGAATGAGTTCAATGGCAAGATCCTAACAACATTTTTGGAAAACCGCATCACCAACCTGTGGGGAGCAGGATGCTAATCTACTTGACCAGTGATTTGAAGAGGATTTTCCTCTAATAGCACGTTCTTGGAGAGATTCTCTAATAGCATGTTCTTGGAGAGATCAAGGCTGAATTGAGAGGTCAAGCCTAAATACCTGAGGCCTGAAAGCTTCTTGTAAGATACCAGAACTGAAACAGAAGTTCACTAATTAATAAATTCCATCACATTTATTTGTATATTTTTCTCAGTAGATATTCTTGGTATCTATACTGTCCAAAATTCAAAAAGAGCCCATATGGTGTGACTCTTTCAAATATGATTTTCTCTGAAGTCAAATATGCAATTACTGTGAGTACAATATTTTGAGAAGTAGTGGAAGAAATGGTAGAGGTAATGATTAACTCTGTATTACTAGTACTTCTGTTCTCCCTTGTCTTATAACAGAGTACAGATTTTTGTAGAATGGAAATTACAGTGAGATTAACCTAGAGCATCTAAGCCAAAATTTGAAACTATGAAGACTATAGCAATGCAGTAAAACATTAATAATAACATGGCTATTAAAACCCATGGTATAATGCTGTAAAATAATCATTGTTAAAAATCTCTAGTAAGCTTTATAGTATAATATGATGGCACAGGAATTTTGGAGATATTTTACTTGTGGAGATTTCAAAGTAGAAATTATACAGTGGGAAGTACTCTGAAAGTCTAATACATTTTTTTTTCTTTTTTTCCTCTCTCTCTTTCATTTCTATGGGATATGATCTACATTCAGTTACCCTGATGTAAATACCAAAATATTGGTAATTGCCAGAATTGCAAATTCAGATATTTCTTCATTTTTTCATTACATCATTTTAATATAGTAAGGCAACATCAAGTGGTAAAAGAATGAATATTCCTAATTTGGGACATCTTTTACCTGTCAGTCCCTCTGCAGAAAGTAGGCACTTTAAAGGTTGATAAATCACTGTAAATTTACCACACTGTAAATGAAACAGTATAAGCATTTCTGATTCAAGTAGGATGATATTCATAAAATGCGGAGTACATGATAGAAAGATATGTTCAAATTTTTATTTCCTGCATTTTTCTTGGATCTGAGGATACCTACAAGTGATCTAGAAAGTCATGAAACTGTTATTCAAAATAAATAGTTATTCAAAATCTTCCAGCAGCGAGTAGGAGGCTAGAAATTTCTCACCCAACAGAAAAGCCAAGAAATAAAGGAACTTACAAAGACAGGTTTGGAGGAGTCTGCCTTTCACAAACAGGAGAAAAAGAAAAAAAGAAAAAAGAAAAGAAAAAAAAAGAAAAAAAAGAGAGAGAGAGAGAGAGATTCTACCATAGATACTACAAACAATCAATCAACCAAACAAGCTAAACTAATCCAACACCAACCAAATAAAATTAGATTGTAAATACACAGAAGGAGTCTTAGTCTAAGTTACATGTTTGTAATTCTTTTCCATTCCCTGATTCCCATGTGTACCTCTTCACTCCAAATGCTATCTACCACACATGTATACACGATGGCATTGGTAACAAAACTTCATATCTTTTCCAGTATGATGTTGGATGGAAGAATTGCATCATCACTACCATCTTCTAAATGATGAGAAAATGTGATATTTAAAGAACCTTGGGAAGCCTCTGCAGAAGAAATCTCAGGTCAATACAGTGAGTCTGATTTCATCACCATGGGATTCTGTATTTAAAACTGTAGGCAAGATAGTCCTTATGCTCTGAGTGGTACTGCATAATCACAGAAAATGTAGCGATTCCAGCTTCCCATCAAGATGAGCAGTAGGACCAAAAGGCGAGGGGAAAAAAAAAAGTAAAACTGACAGATAGGATAACTTGTGAACATTTGCTTCAGCCCTTCATGTACTGCTAAGTACCTTCGTTTCAGCACTCTTCTCAAGAGGTTGTGTGTGCCTGTGCATGTAATTATGGTATAAAACTGATAATATGAAGACCAGATAGAATTAATAACCTTTACTAATTTTACAGTACAAATAGCAATGTAAATATCATTCAGCTTCAAAATTTATGTCTGATGGTGTCCTGCAAACCCATCCATTAATTCAAGGAGTGAGTTTATTAATTTTTCTAATAGCTTGGAAAGCATAGGCGTATGACTGCTAAGGCTGGCAGACTAGAATCCAATTCACTTTGCATCACTTTCTCTTCAGTGCGGCACAATACTGTTGCATCTCTGAAACATACAAAACTAAATTTGATATACCACACTGAACCAAAATGGTTGAGAACTCAAACCTTATTATTAAAACCTTTGCAGTGAAAAAGAGCAAAGACCCAAATCAGTTTAACAAATGCCTACTGAAGCATCACTGAAGATCAAATTCCATAGTACTCTGCTCAGAGTACTCCCACCGGATGTCCAGGGACTGCAGGCATGCAGCACCTACTAAATCACCCACATGTTGTATACTCAGCAACAGACTATTCAATCTGAAATTTCCCACAAGGTTGCTAAATACCAATCTGATACTAAATACAATGCTGTCATATGCTATTTAAATATTTCCATGCATTTAATAGACACTCCTTCAATGAATCTTTCAGGTGGCTAAAAATTCCTAACTTACATTACGGCTTTTATATATAAGTACTCAAAAAAAATCCAATGACAGACAATGAAGTGCACGTATAATTACAAAAGGGAAGATAAAGGGGGATTGCAGGATTTCTGTACTAATTTACTCAATTGTTTCTGTATCATGTGTTTGCATATTGCAGTAATATGTGTGCATGCCAGTTATAGTAACCAAGCCCTCGGTTTGTCCCTCACATTTGATTCCCATATTAAATATATTTTGATGATACTCCGTGATTCTGCTTTAATAAAACATAATAAATGTAAAACACTTAATAGATTTGAAATGGAGTAAATTACTGAGTTTAGTTCTACTAACAATGCTATTTTCTGTTTCCAAACAGTAGCTTCTCCAAGACTTAAATAAAAAACAATAAGCAAAGGAAGCAGATGTGACTGTGCAGATAACAGGAGAGTATCTCCCAAGTAAGGTATAAAATCAGTGCAAATATACCATGAAATAATAATTCTCTACCAACTTGAATTTGTACAATGTTGCAATGAATTTTCTGATGTGATGATTCAACAAATAGGAGTTAGATAAAATATTCCTTCTGATTTTACGTTATAAAACTAACAAATTATTTGATCTGCTATCTCAACCACCTGCTTTAAAATTTCATCTAGTTAACAATGTACTGAGACCAATAATTTGTTCTTGGCAAGAGCCAAATAATTTCCTGAGAGTTATTTAGTTCTAATTTGACAACCTCATGTGATGGAAAAATCACTTGTTTCTCTTGGCAATTTGTCTCAATGGTTAATCACCTCCCTACTGAAAGTATTTGCCACATATTTAATTTGAATTTCTGGCTTCAGCTTCTACTGCTTCTACTAACTTGCTTTGCTAAATTAAAGAGCCTTTTATTACTAAGTGTTTTAGACACAGTTAGCAAACCATCTCTCCATCACATCTGCAATAAGCAAAATGTATTCTGATGCATATGAAACTGTATGTCATTTTCTTCAACCAAAAGCCCTGTTTTAGTGTTTTTTTTTTTTTTTTTAATCCTCTTTATTTCCAATATAAAAAAGAACAGCCACAATCAAGTATTATTCTGCCACTGCTTTATACAGATGTACAATAACCTCATTATCATTATTTTTTACTTTATTTTGCTTTAACTCTTTCAAATAGCTCATTTGCCCTGTTGTCACTGTTGATGTTCATGCTGAACTAATTCAAAGGTCAAATGAAATAGCCTAATTTAAAGAGTTATTACTGATACCTTTTTCTACTTTGATTCAAATTTCTCTCCCAAGAATTTTTCATGTTTTCTTCACCAATTGATTATTTAATTTAAAAATTATATATGATCAGCAATTGGTTTGGGACGGCATACAACAGAATCACAGAATCATCCAGGTTAGAAGAGACCTTCAAGATCACTGAGTCCAGCCTCTGACCTAATACTAACAAGTCCTCCACTAAACCATATCACTAAGCGTGATAAGTGTCTATATGTCTTTTTAAAGACCTCCAGGGATAATGACTCAACCACTTCCCTGGGCAGCCCATTCCAATGTCTAACAATCTTTTCCGTAAATAAGTTCTTCCTAATATCCAACCTAAACCACCCCTAGCGCAACCTTAGCCCATTCCCCCTCATCCTGTCACCAGGCACATGGGAAAATAGACCCAGACATCTTACAATGGATAAAATATGCTATATTTGTACTGACATTTATCAACCAAACTTGGTGAAATGTAACTCTCTAGAAAAGTCTGTTGCCCTTCCTTAACTATATTCTCTTCCCCATTACTCTCTATTATCTGAGTCTATTATTATGCACTGTGTAATTTTTTTCCTTAACTGATACCAAACGAATTAATCATGAATCTACTTCTCATCTGAAACTTCTGTAAAACATGAAGAGTCCTCCTGCCTTCTGGCATTGCACTGATGCTCTGAAATTTATTAGAAAGGAAAATCATGAGGCTGTACCTTTACCCAAACCATTGAAGAATCATGGCTGCAAACTGTCCATTATAAATTTTAAAATATTTATTCCTCAGATTTTGTCATCTTCAATAAGAAAAGAAGATAAAAACAATTGCACAGATACCCCAGGTATTTCTGTGCTGTTAAATAGAGTCAAATGGAACAGAGTTTGCTAACAATAACAGTTTTGTCTAACTCTTTTCAGAGCACAGTCACATCACCTAGTATTTGGCTCTTATTTGTTTCTGGACCCATACACTGTCCCTAAGATCCTAAGACATAATTTGTATTTCCACTGAGGGTGGGGAGGGATGAACAGATCAGAACATCTGTGTTAAATGTTTTTCTAGCATCAGACTGCAAAATAAATAAATAAATGTCTTCTAGGTGCAATGTGAAAATCTCTTTTTTAGAGAACAAAGGTTAGAGCCAACCATCATTTGGTTAGAGCCAAATCATGATACAGGAAGAGACAATCAAAACACAATTTTGCTCCTGCTGCATGTTTGGAGTGATCTCTGAAGTAATTTACAGTTAAGACTGTGCTGTGGGTACATTTTTCCCTTTTGTTTTTCCTTTTTTTTTTTTTTTTTTTTTTTTTTTTTTCTCCTTTCCCCTAAGGACCTATGGGAATAGTCTAAGACTAAGTGAGGAAATTTGCTAACAACCATATATGTGAAACATAGATTCTCCTGCTTAAAATCACCTTGTCTGGTATGGCAACATACAGAATCTTTAAATCATGAAATGAATATGTAAGTAGGATACTTGAAGAAACTAATACAAACCTTAACACTGAGCTCCTTCTAAATACATTATTTGCTACTTTATACAACTGATGTACAACATTAGGTATATATTAGAAGTGACTTCATCCAGTGTGGGTAGAAGACAGGATGCCCAGGACAAGACATTATGCATAGCCCTGAGATTCCTAGGATAGAGGGTATTATATACATCTTTACTGAGTGCTTTTTTATTGCAATAAAATTTGATGTTAATTAAAATAAGCACAGTCAAAGGGTAAAAAATATGTGATTATTTTTGTTTATTCTTTTTGACTTAAAACACTGGAGTACCTCCAGTAAAAGATTAGTTTTCTTTTAAACTCAGATTGCAGATGAACTGTTCAGACAGAATTAACTGGATGAACACCTCTGTTTATAATACGTAGAGGGATTATGCAAACTACATGTCAATTTTTACATATCACAGAAGTGATTCATGATTACAGTATTTTGTGGATGCTAAAGTATATAAAAAATAAAATCATATATCAACATTGTCTTTCTGTAAACTATATAATATTATGTATAGAAACTACATAAATATTGAAAATAAAATGTTACTTTAATATTCATGATTATATGCCAGACATCATTAATCCAACTGCCTGACGTAGTTTTGTTATATTGTATACACTGCAGCTGTGTTCATCTTCATATGGAAAAGGATATAAAAGAAACTACATAGTAAGTAATCTGAGTCCATCAATAACTGTTGATTGTTCACATATACTCCCAGGGGGCAGGGGGAGGGAGGTGAGGGAAGGGAGAAGGAAGGGGGGGGAAACAACAACATTATTCTTACAAATTAAGCTGCTCAAGAACAAAAACAAAATTCAGGCATAGGTGACATGATTTTTCCATAGGAAGAAAAAAAGCTTCTTCTCCTCAAACAACAGTTTCTCCAAGAGTAGACTACTAGAATTCTGTTTCATTGTCTCTGATTTATTGAGTTATTTATAATATAAACTGATTTAGTACTTGGCTATTGAGCATGGAAAGGTGATGAAAAATGAACTCATCCTCAAAGCTTTATATTTTAAGTAAACAGCTATTAGGCGTATTCAGTGCTGTTCATGCAACCATGCAAAAACAATTGTAGTGATGGCATAAGTACTTAAAATGTATCCAGAAACACAGGTTGATAAGAGAATGCACTATTTAATCATATAATACCTTAATGTCCAGAACTTACCTGCTTGCTTGTATTGTTTGTTTTAGAAATAACTGTTCTTTGCTTTATACATAAATAACATCAGAAAGATTCAGAACCTATGAACCAACCTCACAGAAAGATGCAAGAGTTTCTCAGTAAATTGCATCACAATTATTTTTTTTTTCTCCCAAGAACTACCGTTCTCTACCTTTAGATAAAGCAACTTTTAAAGCAATCTTCATTTACATTGTCTGATAAATTTAACAGCAGTAAGTACTAACTCACACACTCCATTCCAACAGAATGTGGGAATGTCTTATTAGAATGTCTTATATCTGTTAGCAGAACAGACAGTTTTACTGTCTAGACCACATTTCTGGATACTTCCAACATAAAACTACACAAATATGCATTCATAAGAAAACTATTATTAAAATCTGTAAATGTAAAGTGAACATCAAAATGCTGATAGACTAATTTAACAAATTCTTAAGGAAGTGTTCCGCAAATGATATAATAATAAAAACAACAAATAATTGCATTTGTTAACTTCAAATTCCTTGTGATCTTATTTTTGGACTTATTTGAAGATGCAATTACAGATTTGAAAAAAAAAATGTCTGTAAGAGGTAAATTGTAGATTCATAGAATGATAGAATGGTTTAGGTTGGAAGGAACCTTAAAAATCATCTAATTCCAACACCCTTCCTTGGGCTCCTCCCACCAGATCAGGTTGCTCAAAGCCCCATCCAATTTGACCTTAAAAATTTCCAGGAATAGGGCATCCACAGCTTCTCTGGGCAACATATTCCAGTGCCTCACAATCACTTTTAGTGCCTCAAAATTCTTTACTCACAGTACAGAGTTTCTTCTTCAGATGAATATCTAAACAATCTAAATATTAATCTAAATCTACTCTTTTTCTGATTAAAACTATTACTCCTTGACCTATCCCTACACTCCCTGACAGAGTATTCCCAGCTTTTCTGTAGGCCCCCTTTACGTACTGGAAGGCCGCTGTAAGGTCTCCCTGGAGCCTTCTCTTCTCCAGGCTGAACAACATGAACTACCTCAGCCTGTTTTCACAGGAGAAGTGCTCCAGTCTCAACATCCTCATGGTTCCCCTCTGGAGCCATTCTAATACATCCATGTCAATGGACATCCCAAAAAGTTGTCCTTCTCTGCCCATCCCTATTACTCTTTCCAGAACAAAAACATTGTTAACTTATTTTTCACAGGGAAAGTATAAAATATAATCCAAGAATAAGAGACCAAAATTTAAGAGCAATCTTGAATCTCAGTAAAAACATGCAAGGAAGCATGTATGAGAGACAGATAAATATACACAAACACAAACGTCTTCACCCTACACATTGCAGAACAGACAGATTTAACCTTAACCAGATTTTCTTCAGTATGAGCAATAAATGCTCAGCAGTATAAAAATTAGGTCAGGCAGAATCAACTGCTTAAAGAGATCATCATAATATCGGTAAAGTAAGAATATTATCAGTACGGTAAGAATATTATTAGAAGAATGTACGACAGTGAACAAACCGCTTAGCTGTTGATAGACACAACATTGCAAGAATGTTAATGTCATGGTGGAAGCTGTTTTTGGAAATTCCAGTCATTTTCTGGGGCAGATGTTTTGTTTGTGTTAGTTTTTTTTTTTATTCATTCACAGGAAATAAGTCTATGTGAAGTAAAGCACACAGTTTAGTCCTAGCACTAAACTGGCACAGCTACTCATGGGATGAGAAGGAGGTGACAGATGAAAAGGCCACTTTTTTGTCCATGGTACAGATAATCAGGGTCTTTTCTCTCTCCTTTTGTTATCCAACAAAGTGAGTAGATATTAGATTGCTTCTTCAAAACAAACACTAATATTTATGTTGTCTCTTCGAGGCAACATCTTAGAGTGTTTTGAAGGGTACCACTCTCAGAAGAACACAAGGAAATAACATATCTAAGGAACTATTTGTCTGGGAGCTATGGAAAAAAAATAGGGCAATGCCTACTATATTCTTTTTTCTTTTTCCTCAAATGCTGCTACTCTTTTTGATTTCCATGACTCAGCTCTCACTGATGGTTTAGAGGGATACAACATGGCTTAAATAATCCTACTAGAGAAGTTAGGGTTGTCTGTATTTCCTGTGAAGAGTTCTTGTGCTGAAGGAGTGATGAAACATGCATCATACTAGCTCTTCGCAAGGATACAGTGATGGAAACAAAGAAAGAACTTACATAACTCTTCCAAAACATCCTTGAGGACAGGAGACATGACAGGCTTCGACAACTTTTAATTAGCACCAGTGGAGCTCCCCTGAATTTCATGCAAATAGTCAAAATGTGTACCATAATAACTAAAAAGAAGCAAATAACAGTGTGACCAGCAGGGCTAGGGAAGTGATTGTCCCCCTGTACTCACCTCTGGTGAGGCCGCACCTCGAGTACTGTGTTCAGTTTTGGGCCCCTCAATACAAGAAGGACATCGAGGTGCTTGAGCGGGTCCAGAGAAGGGCGACGAAGCTGGTGAGGGGCCTGGAGAACAAGTCCTACGAGGAGAGGCTGAGGGAGCTGGGCTTGTTCAGCCTGGAGAAGAGGAGGCTCAGGGGCGACCTTATCGCTCTTTATAGGTACCTCAAGGGAGGCTGTAGCGAGGTGGGGGTTGGCCTGTTCTCCCACGTGCCTGGTGACAGGACGAGGGGGAATGGGCTTAAGTTGAGCCAGGGGAGTTTTAGGTTAGATGTTAGGAAGAACTTCTTTACTGAAAGGGTTGTGAGGCATTGGAACAGGCTGCCCAGGGAAGTGGTGGAGTCACCATCCCTGGAAGTCTTCAAAAGACGTTTAGATGTAGAGCTTAGGGATATGGTTTAGTGGGGACTGTTAGCGTTAGGTCAGAGGTTGGACTCGATGACCTTGAGGTCTCTTCCAACCTAGAAATTCTGTGATTCTGTGATTCTGTGAAATAGATATATTTTTCTTTTCCTGCAAAGTTCTCCAGGTAACTGTCAACTGGGGAAGCAAGCCAGGTATTATATAGCCATGACAACAAGATACTCTAATAAAAACTGGAAATTTGTTTATGAAGAGAAAATGTACTACAAAATCAGTATCCAAATGCCAGGATGCCACATTTAAAAGGCTAATATTTATGCGACACAATATATGACAGCAGGGATGCAAAGATACGCATGCATCTTTAATAATTCTTTCTACATGCAAAGAAATGTGCTGTGCACACTATACATTGTAGCCTCTTCTTAAGCTATTACACACATTTTTAGTATGTAGATTAATACCACTATACTGAATTCTTCCAGAGCTGACTACTTATGTTGATGACACAGTAACAGTAATAATGCATTCATATCACAATAAAACATATATAAAATATGGGACAGCTGAGCATAAATGTTATCAAAAAATGTTGCTGCATGCTTCAAAATAAGAAAGCCTGTAGAAAGCCTGTTTATGCTGGGAAAAAAAAAAAAAAAAAAAAAAAAAAGTCTCCTTTCTCCTAGCCATTGACTCACTAAGTGAACTGGGACCCAGCTTTTTTTTTTTTTTTTTTTTTTTTTTTTTTTAAATGAATGAAGTCAGAAAACCTAAAGGCTCAAAGAAAAATCTTAGAGAAAAAATGTGGGAAAATACCCAACAGATGGTACACCTGAGCTGAAGGAATCACAAAAGCAGGAGGAAAAACAACTTTTTGTTTGTTTTCGTGTTATCTGTACTAAACAGAACTATTTACATCAAGTTGCATGAAACACTAAGGTGATTCTGTTTCATAAGATTATTCTATGCATTTATTCTCAAAGAGCTAAATTAAAGTAAGAAATGTGTCTTTTCTGAAGTCTTAGAACACCAATCAAAGAATAAAAAATACATTTCTGATGACAGTTTGCTGTATCTGAAGGAATAAATTTTGCCCATCAAATTTTAAACTATAGCAAAATCCAACAAAAGCCACTCAAAACTCAGTACGGAATTGCATTATGTGTTCTGAAGGCACTCTGGTGAAGTTCATTTGTTCTGTATTTAACAGAGTAATATTACAGGGCTGTGTGAAGGAAAGGCTTCAATAGATCTATGTAATGAGAACTAGAGGGGCAATAACACCAAATACTTTAAGAGATGATGGCCATTCCTATGCTTTTGTATATTATGTTGATAACACTTTATAATGAAAGTACATAAGGGAGATTGTGGTAGAAATTGATGATAATAAACACAACACTATTACATTGTTTCTCATTTGTTGCAACAGACTTTTTATGTGCAATTATGTAATTACGATTCCTAAAGAAAATTGAGATCTTCAGTCCTTTGCTGTTCAGAGGCTTGTCTTACATAACCCTAAAAGCCCATAATTATAAATTTGTTGTACCTAACACATTATATTCCACAGATAAGATGTGATGAAAAGTTCATATAAATTCAAATTTCAAAAATACATTATTCCAAAGATAACTCTGAAACAAGTACTAGACGAAGCACTATAAACTTGAAGGACTATTATTAACCTTTTTTTTTTTTTAAGCACCCCACCACTAAGATTCATCTGTTTGGTATGAAAAAATGAAAATAATTTGATGGTTAGATACCATCAAACACCTCTGAAACAGTAGCTTGAGATCACTCACCTTTGAAATGCTTCTCAAAGCAATGAAAACCAACACAGTATAAGATACTTTCCCTGATTCTATATCATTAAAAAAAAAAAAAAAAAGAGATGCTAACTACATGAAGCTCCTATTCCAACAGATAGCAGTTATTTCCTAGAAGTATAACTATACATTGTTACTTATAACAAATTAAAAAATGCTGTTAGAGTCCAAATTTTAATTGAATAAAATCACATTGCTTTGTTTTCTCTTATAATTTCAGTTATAAGTGAAATAGTCAGGCACAACAGACCCCAGCTACAAAAATTCTCTACTCTATTTCCTACATAAATTTTCAGCCTTGGAATTAATAACCTTAGTGTTCTGGAGAAGCAGAATCTCTGAAATCCTCATGTGATCACATCATTTTGCTTGCTAATATGGCAGCATTTACTAAAGGGTATTAAAAGAAAATATGGACACTTTTATTGTACTCCTTGAGGCAGAAAATACTGCAGTGAAGAGGTTCATTACTAAATATTTTACCACTGTCCAGCTGCCTTGCAGTCAATTATGTTCAGTTAATGTGCATATTAATGAAGATCTTGACATACAGTTATAATAACAAACTGTCTGCTCCAATGTCAGTCTTCAGTTCATGATTGGTACTTTGTTGGCATAATATAATAAACACTTTCTAATTATGTTCCAGTTCATTAAAATTAGTATAGAGTCCAGTAAAAGCAACTTGCAACTTGTTATTTATTTTAGCAGAGAGATAATCCTATTCTAGGGAAGATTCAAGGAGTAATAAATAAATAAATAAATACACAGACTAAAACAATTAATATTATGTCTGATCAGTACCAAGCTAGTTATTAGAGTGCTCCAGTTATTATGCAAATATTCCCCATACCAAATCAATATAAGTGTAGCATTCTGGAAGATATATGAAAATGAAATATGAAATATGATATATTTCATATATGAAGATATATGAAAACAAACAAACAACAATAAAACCCACAAACAACTACAAAGGAAGTTCCATAGTATGTTTCTCTTTGATTCAGAGGCCATGGATGTTACTATGCATGAAAAATACAACCACAGATCTACAAAGTTGAATCTATTTGGGAAATAGGAATACTAGGACATGAAAGAAAAAGAGATATTTAGCATGACATGCTCCATTGTCTCTTATGCAGATTTCCAGTCAGAACATATTCTATAAGCTACCACTCACTAAACCATGAACCTGTGTTGCATGTTGTGGGCAGAGTATTAACTAATATCAACACATCTATATCTCAGTCGGTAAAGATGAAGAGGACGGCAGCTTACGCCACAGGAGAGAGAACTTCTCAGGAAGAGCTATTGACTACCACAGCTTGAAGACAGATAGTGCAACATGCAACTAGCTTTACTTTTATGCCCTTTATTTAGACAAAGGCAATTCCATTAGTTTCACACTGGCAGAGAAGAAAAGAATATATTTTTCATGGTGTTAGCAATAATAGACATGCTTTGGAAATAGAAGTGGGACAAGAGGCTGCTCCTCATCTTCACTTCTTTATGAGGGTACAACTCAGACCACATCACAATGTGATAGGAGAAAAAAAGCAACCTGTAATCAGGAAATGATTGTATAAGGAAATCATATTTCAAAATATCCTTCCAATGAAAGACATGCCTAGTTACAGCACTAGGAATAAAAATATTGTTGCTCTGAGAAGAATATGTGAATTTTACATGAGCATTTTTATAGCAGAAACCTGCTGTTTCACACATGCATTATGCATTTCTCTAATTTTATCTATTACCATGGACTGCTTGTATTAAATCATTCCTAGTTTCCTCATAAATATGTTTCTAATACAGTAGACTGTAATTTTTACAGGAGTGTAGGGAATAATACCCTGAGAGAAAGAGCGCCAATTTTAATAAGATATTTTTGAAGTGCCAGAATCAACAGATTTATCTACTTTTAATTATTTAAAATCTAGGAAAACAAAATAAAACAAAACAAAACAAACAAAAAAACCAACTTATTTATTGCAAAGTATTAAGTAGAACAAAGGTGAAATTCTTCCCACTCCTTCCTCACACAATCCTGGGCGACAAAACACAATGAAAGCTTGCTTAGACTCTTTGCAGCCTGGATACATGCATGACAATCATATTATAACTGTAGACAGTGATATGAGTCAGTTAGATTGATCTGAGTAGGCAAAATGTAAAACGAACTAGAATTCAGGTCGCTGATGAATTTAGAAAATTTGGGTCTTGTACATGCAGCAACTTTCCTGCTTTGAAGAACAAACGGGTAGTAAAAAGTGACCACATATTTGAAAATCTATTCTCCAATTAAGTATGACTCAGGTTATGAAAGAGTTAAAGTTTGTTTGAAATACAAAGAAAGCATCAACATGAAAAAATTACTTTTTAAAACACGAAAGATTGTTTATCTGTTAACCTGACAGCATTTTCTGAAAAAAAAAAAAAAAAGCTTTTTAACATATATATCCAAAAATAACCATTATTTCTTTAGACTTATCTCCTGAACACCCATAAGTATTTGCAAGTGTCTGAAATTAAAGGGAAATTGATTTTTTAACATCTGTATTACCTCTGTATTAATTTTCCCCCATGCAACTTTCCTTCAAAAGAAGAAGGAGATGGGACAAATTCACTTTACCTAATGACAGCAACACTAAAATTGGTTTGATTCACCTTAAAATTCTAAGTCTCATGATGGTAAATGAAATTGAAGAATGGAGATTTCTCCCTTCTGCTGATACTTTGGTTCATACTGTGTTCTCCAAATCTGGCCAACCCAAGCAAGCAGCAGATCCCAATTCTCCTTATTGTTGCATGGGGAATAGTTAGAAATAGTTATATATATACATATATAACTATTATATAGATAGATATTATATATATTTTATATATATATAACTATTCCTAACTATTCCCCATGCAATGATAAGGAGAATATATATATATATATAGTGTAAGTTCAGATGCAGCCAGTGCTGCAAAATGAAACAAAAGTCTCAAAGACATGCTAACATTTAAATGATTCAATGTTTTGCATACTTTATTCTTCTTTTGTTCTGCAAGAAGGATGAGCAAAAACTGTGCTAGTCTTCTCGTCCAGAAATGAAAAAATTGTTCACACAAAGATTTCCTGGCATAAACAGAATACCAAAAAAGAAATACTGATACTGGCTGGGCCCTCACTGCAAAACACAGCTGTCTTCACACAGAAATATCTCAATGTAAAGCTCTACTAGGGATCAGCACACTATCACACAAAAATTGAAAGTTATGAGGCATGTGAATAGTCGAGTTGACTTCAACTAAGAGGACAGTAAAAATTACCTATGCTCTGCCTCTGTTACATAGTTTTCAAATCAAGATAGGAAATTCATGAAGGAAGTTGTGATTTTAGCGAGAAACTACAGCCCTAAGTATTGCAACCATTTACTGATAATCCTCATGTGACTCATAACTGCTTGAAACATTTTCTAAATCCAGAAAATCAGTATCCAATTTCAGTTTGTAATAGTCATGACATTTTTGCTCCCCTTTTTAGCACACAAACTTGCAGAAATGTATGCACACATATGCAAATACACATTTTCATTAACAAAGAATTAAAGAGAAGTGCAGAGAAGGGCGACGAAGCTGGTGAGGGGCCTGGAGAACAAGTCCTACGAGGAGAGGCTGAGGGAGCTGGGCTTGTTCAGCCTGGAGAAGAGGAGGCTCAGGGGTGACCTTATCGCTCTTTTTAGGTACCTCAAGGGAGGCTGTAGCGAGGTGGGGGTTGGCCTGTTCTCCCACGTGCCTGGTGACAGGACGAGGGGGAATGGGCTTAAGTTGAGCCAGGGGAGTTTTAGGTTAGATGTTAGGAAGAACTTCTTCACTGAAAGGGTTGTGAGGCACTGGAACAGGCTGCCCAGGGAAGTGGTGGAGTCACCATCCCTGGAAGTCTTCAAAAGACGTTTAGATGTAGAGCTTAGGGATATGGTTTAGTGGAGGGCTGTTAGCGTTAGGTTGGAGGTTGGACTCGATGACCTTGAGGTCTCTTCCAACCTAGAAATTCTGTGATTCTGTGATTCTGTGATTATTTTAAACAATTTAAGAATAAGAAAAAGGTACACTCAAAAATTGTTGTGTATAGAAGAAAAAAATCAATTAATATTTTCAATGATAAAGATAAATATTTTACAAGGTTGTAAACTAAGGAAAACAATAAGGGCATCTGCTTTATAAGGTAATACATAAAACCAATTAGATAACAAATATGCACTAGTGACATAAAATCTTTTGGTCTCTGTAAGCTACCTTCATGAACCACACATAAAGGCTGTGTGCCTAAAGCCAGCAGCAAAAGCACTGAGCCTTGGGAACCTTCTTCTGCAATCCAAGGCCCAGCAGGGCTAGTAAATCATTAAATCACAAAATCACAGAATTTCTAGGTTGGAAGAGACCTCAAGATCATTGAGTCCAACCTCTACAACAAGTTGTACTTGTTGTAACACTAACAAGTCCTCCACTAAACCATATCACTAAACTCTACATCTAAATGTCTTTTAAAGACCTCCAGGGACTCAACCACTTCCCTGGGCAGCCCGTTCCAATGCCTAACAACCCTTTTGGTAAAGAAGTTCTTCCTAACATTCCACCTAAAACTCCCCTGGTGCAATTTTAGTCCATTCCCCTTCGTCCTGTCATCAGGCACGTGGGAGAACAGACCAATGCCCACCTCACTACAGCCTCCTTTAAGGTACCTGTAGAGAGCGGTAAGGTCGCCCCTGAGCCTCCTCTTCTCCAGGCTGAACAAACCCAGCTCCCTCAGCCACTCCTCATAAGACTTGTTCTCCAGACCCCTCACCAGCTTTGTCACCCTTCTCTGGACCCGCTCAAGCACCTCCATGTCCTTCTTGTATTGAGGGGCCCAAAACTGAACACAGTACTCGAGGTGCGGCCTCACCAGAGGTGAGTACAGGGGGACAATCACTTCCCTAGCCCTGCTGGCCACACTGCTTCTTATACAAGCCAGGATGCTGTTGGCCTTCTCAGCCACCTGAGCACACTGCTGGCTCATATTCAGCCGACTATCAACCAATACTCCCAGGTCCTTCTCTGCCAGGCAGCTTTCCAGCCACTCATCTCCCATCCTGTAGCTCTGCTTGGGGTTGTTGCAACCCAGGTGCAGGACCCAGCACTTGGCCTTGTTGAACTTCATACAGTTGACCTCAGCCTATCGGTCCAGCCTATCCAGATCCTCCTGCAGAGCCTTCCTACCCTCGAGCAGATTAACACATGCACCTAACTTGGTGTCATCTGCAAACTTACTGAGGGTGCACTCGATGACCTCATCCAGATCATCGATAAAGAGAACTGGCCCCAGTACTGAGCCCTGGGGGACTCCACTAGTGACCAGCCTCCAGCTGGATTTGACTCCATTCACCACAACTCTGGGCCTGGCTATCCAGCCAGTTTCTAACCTAACGCAGTAAAGCGTACACCAGTCCAAGCTGTGAGCAGCCAGTTTCTTGAGGAGAATGTTGTGGGAAATGGTGTCAAAAGCCTTGAAAGCCTTCAATGACAATACTGAATAATGAAGAAGTCTAAAACCATGAAAAAAAAAAAAGTCAAAAAATAGCTAAACTGATAGAAAATCCCAACTCACAAAGAAATAACGTTTCTCAACCATGCGATGCACACCAAATACCTGAGGAGAACCCTTCCTTAATATTCTCCTGGTCTTCCACATAATACTGGGTGGTAAGCAACTGAACTCATAAATGGTTTTTGTGAAGCAGCTTTCAATGTCAGCTGTATCTAGATTACCACTTAAAGAAGACTAAGGAACAACCAACTCCACAGGATCACTTTATCAACGTGTGTTACATATACATCAATTCATGCAGTTCTTGACCAAGCAGTATTATCTACCTTAGCAATTCCAGCTTACCTCCTAATATGAACAAACAATCTAATCTGAATATTAGAAAATGCTTTTCAAGTATCTTCTATATAGCTACATGGCAACCAATTTTCTAACGAGCAGTGGGTACCCACAGTTCAATATATGAGAATCTATCTTGAGGAAGGCAACTCTTGAAGAAGCCTTCTGAGGTTACATAAGAAAAGGGCTTCATCAAAATCAAATGCAATGTGAGTCTTCAATTATTTTAGTTTTCTAAGTAATAGAGAAAACCAAACTTCTGTCAATGAACTCAATAAATAGCCAAAATAAAACAATTTTCATCACAATTGATTTAAACTGCATTCCTTCAGAAAATCTGTAGTGAAAAACGGTCTATCCTCTTTATAATTCTAAAATAATAAAAAATTTCTCTCTTTTAAAACATAACAAGCAGTTAGGGAACATAGGTATTTGAAGATTATCCTAATTCTGTCAAACAAATGCTTGTAAAGTTTGAAGCTGATTTTGATTTCAAGGTTTTATTTTGAGCTCAAGAGCATTTTTTTCCCTGGAAAACAATCACTGCCAACCTGTCTTTAAAATAAGATTACAATAGGGCACTACAAATTTGCTAACTATAGAATATTGTGGACTTCCTGCAATTTTTAATGAGTGCAATAAACATAGAAGCACAAACAGGCAATTAACCTTTTTTTTTTTTTTTTTTTTTTTTTTTTGAAAGCAATGTCCAAAAACAGTCTTTGTGCTATCATTTCACAGACAAAAATAAGAAAGATACTACTGGATTTTTAAGATTCAAACAATAGACTTATCTATTATCAACATTACATTAAAAATCACATGCTGCTTTTTCATTAAGAGAGATATAGCAAGTCCTAGGAAAATGCCCTGTACCTGGGCAGAAACAACTCCATGCAATAGTACAGATAAGGTGCTAATTGGCTAGAAAGCAACTCCATATAAAAATATGTGATGTCAGCAGCATGACTTTGCAGCAAAGAAGGTCAATGACCTCCTGAGTTGTACTGGCTAAGAGTGAAGCCAGCAGGTCCGAGGAAATGATCTTTCTACTCCATTCACCACTTGTGAGATTGCATCTGGAGTACAGGATGCAGTTTTGAGATTCCCAGTGCAACAAAGACACAGGTGTACAAGAATGAGTCTACTGGGTGCCATCAAGCTGGTCAGGGGACTGGAGTAAAGGAAATACCAGGAAAGGTTTAAAGAGCTGTATATATTCAGTGTGATAAAGACAAGGCTTGGGAGACCTTCTGGCTGTTAATAGTCTCAAGTTGCTCTATGGGAGGTATACATTGGTTATCACAAAGAAT
The DNA here is from genome assembly GCF_965140915.1 of Aythya marila. Taxonomy (NCBI): domain Eukaryota; kingdom Metazoa; phylum Chordata; class Aves; order Anseriformes; family Anatidae; genus Aythya; species Aythya marila. Next base: position 189,718,007 of record NC_139042.1, read on the forward strand.
TTCTTCATGGAGATGATGGTCAAGCATTGGAACAGGCTGCCCAGGAAAATAGTGAAGTCCCCATCCCTGGCGATAAGCACAGTTAGAAAGGGCTCTCTCAGAAGCTGTTATTACAGAATGGCTTGGTTAGGAAGAGACCTTAAAGATCATTTAGTTCCAACTCTGCCATGGGGAGGGATGCCACTCACCACATCAGGCTGCTCAGGGCCTCGTCCAACCTGCTCTTGAACACCTCCAGGGATGGGACATCCACAACCTCTCTGGGCAAACTGTTCCAGTGCCTCATCACCCTCTGAGTGAAGAATTTCCTCCTAACATCTAATCCCCTCTTTTAGTTTAAAACCATTCCCCCTTGTCCTGTCACTAGCTCCCCATGTATAAAGTTGTTCTCTATCTTTTTTATAAGCCCCCTTTATGTACTGAAAGACCACAAAGAAGTCTCTATGGAGCCTTCTCTTCCCCAGGTTGAACATCCCCACCTCTCAGCCTGTATACATAGGACAGGTGTTCCAGCCTTTTGAACATCTTCGTGGCCCTCCTCTGGACCCACTCTAACAGGTCCACATCCTTCTTGTGCTGGGGGCTCCAGACCTGGATGCAGGACTCCATGAGGGGCCTCACAAGGGCAGAGTAGAGGTCACCTCCCTCTACCTGCTGGCCACTTTTCTGTTGATGCAGCCCAGGATACAGTTAGCCCTCTGGGCTGCAAGCACACACTACTTTTTGTTGCATCAAGCTTTTTGTCCACCAGAACCCCCAAGTCCTTCTCTGCAGGGCTTCTCCCAGTCTGTATTCATGTTTGGAATTCCCCTTACCCAGGTTCAGAACATTGCATCTGGCTTTGATGAACCTCATTAGGTTCACATGGGCTCACTTATCTAGGAAGCCTGACTGACAGTGAAGACTGAGGCAAAGAAGCTGTTGAGTACCTCAGCCTTCTTGTCTGTTGTTACCAGTTCTCCCTTCTCATTTTTCAGAGGCAGTACACTTTCCTTTGCCTTTCTTTTCTGAGCAATGTCCCTATAGAATCTCTTCCTGTTATTCTTTGAATCCCTTGCCAAGCTCAGTTCTATCTGTGCCTGGCTTTCCTGATCCCATCCCTCCACATCCAAACAGCATCCCTGTACTTTTCCCAGGCCACATGTCCATGCTTCCTCTGCCTGTGCATTTCCTTCTTGTGCCTTGGTTTGATCAGCTGGTCCTTGCTCAGCCATGTTGTTTTCCTATCTTCCTTGTTTGATTTCTTACACATGGGAATGGAGAGCTCTCATGCTCTAAAAGTGCATGAGATTAATGACTTGCCAGCTCTGAGCAAAGATATTTGAGATATGGGTGTGGCACTAAAGGACTCAGTGGGTCAGGCTGATGGTTAGACTTGGTGATCTTGAAAGTCTTTTCCAACTGAAACGACTATATGATTCTATGAACTATGAAATTAGAGAAAAGACAGAGATAGACTCTTGAAAGTGCAAAACAATGTGACAAGAGACAATGGCCACAGGAAATTCCAATTAGATACAAGGTGGCATTGTGTGTGTGTGAGTGTGTGTACACTGAGTGATAAAACAGTGGAACAGACTGTGAGATCTCCATGTTTGGAGACATTCAAATCCTGACAGGAGTCCTGTGTAACTTGCTGTAACTGAACATGCTTTATACAAATAGCTATATTAGATGACATATGAAGTTTCTTAAGAACAGTCTTAAAATGATTAAAATTAAAATTGGGTACCTCTCATGACACTATAACAAAACTATTTAATTGAATTCTAATTTTAAGCCAGAATTTATGTGTTTAAATATATAAATATATATATAAATTCAGCACTATAACTAGTCCATCGTCAAGCTTCTTCATCATCTTATCATCTAAAACTACTATAACAAGGCAATACATAACAAACCTGTAAATCAGATATTGAAGGAAAGTTGCCTAGTTTCCAAAAAAAATGTTAAGAGGATTATAAGTTAAAACCCCCTTCCCACCTCAAATTTGCAGTTGTTGTTTCATAGCTGAGCTGTGCAATTACACAAACTCATTCTTCACAATATATTTTTTTTCTTGCTTGCTGTTAATTGTGTTTTAAAGAATATTCTTTCTTTTGTTATAGTTAATATAAGTTTCCATGACGTTTATCAGATTGGTTGTAATAAACTTTCTAAGGATGATGTGTCGTACAGAAGAAATGAAAACTTCTTCATAGAAATCTCTTACAGTGACTCAGCAGAAAGCTTAAGGAATAATAGGTAAATTTGTTTTTATTTATTTGCAATATCTGTTCCTTCCAATAAAAACTTGGAAGAAAGACAAGAATTAGTAACAAAAGTCCAGAACCTACAGAAGCATGACTAAATCCAATAATCCAGAGTGACCAAGGAAAGAACTTATGTGAAGTTGACAGAACTACCTAGTCATTAAGCAAAGTTTAGATACACATTTTTCCTTTTGTTTTTCTCAGACATTTTGGTACAAGAATACATTTGAACAAGGTACATTTTAGTCAGGAATCTGGTGCCCAAACATACATGTCAAAAGGCTCTGTATGCCTTAGTACGTCTTATTTTTCATTTTAATGATCTCTGGACACCTAGAGTTTTACCTGTCATGCCTACTATTACTTCATGATCTGTGGAAACCTAGAGTTTTATCTCTATCATATCTACTGCTGCTTCAGTCAGAAAGTTTCTTTCCTTACATTAATTCTTCCAGAGCCTATACCTAAGCAGTCACTGCTGGAACAGGAATTGAAGCCAGGACTCCCACAGCCCAGGTAAAAACCTTAATCAGCAGACACAGTCTCATGCTGCTTCTCACCCCTCCTTGCTCCACAAATTGGCAGCTCTTAGCTGCACAAAGGAATGATTGACTTCACATAGCTGTGCAGATGCTTGGATTTCTCACCATGCTGTGTGTTTCGACTGGGTGCCAGGCTTTGTCCTGAAACCTTGTCATGGTTTTGGCTGCAATAGAGTTAATTTTCTTCATAGAGGCTCATATAATACTGTATTTTGGATATTTGCTGAAAGTCATGGTGATAAAACACCCATGTTTTAGTAAGAGCAGTACTTACATAGAGCCAAGGACTTTCAGCTTCTCATGGCACCCTGAACTTCCTGTGATATCCTGAACAGGGAGTTTGATCCCCAGGGACAAAAGGGATTTCAGAAATCCCAGATGTGATTATTTTTCCTACAGCACACTTGTAGGCAGTACCTGGCAGTCTAGGCCTCCTTCCTTTAGACATCACTTTTAGGCATCTACTTTTTCCCCAAGAATATTATTCCCCAAGGAGTCAAGAAATCTTAACTTAGGTTTCTGAATTTAGCCACCAAAACCTTTCCTGTACCTTGAACATAGTATTCAACATAGCCAACTATGATTTATTTATTTATTTGTTTGTTTTAATTTAACCTGGCAACTGTTGTCCAAAATCTTTAGAAGGATCTTCTAAATGTACCAGATATGGATTTTACAAGCATAATTTTCTCCTAAAACTTACAGTTTGTCTGTTCAGTCTTGAACTGCCATAACATAGGATTGTTACCTTGATTTCAAAAAGGAAATGTGCAAGTGAATTCATTTTTAACTCCGTATTACAATAAAGATATTACAAAGAGGAGATTGTTCCTTGCCTATGCCAAACAATGAAAAAGTAGTACATGCATTACTATAACCACAACACAACAATAGGTAATTTCTTTTTCAGAAACTGCAACTTATTTGCTGAATAGATGTCTCAGTAGGATACCATAAGATCATAACAGATATCCCATAATAATCTTTAACATCACAGTGCAAATGTAGAAAACATCACCGCATAATTCCACAGGAAGAGGCTTTTAGTGGAGAGAAAGTACCCAGAGAACTGGCTGCATAAGCAGGAGTCAGATGACCCAGATTCAACCCAGCTCCTCTCCTGACTCAGGGCTTATCTACCCAGGGAAAACAACCTATAATAGCTTCTCCTACAGACACTCTTATTCCATTACTCTTAAAATTTCTTTGTTCAGGTAATTTAGTCTACTTTAGAATTTAACTGAAGACAGCACAGAATACTTACCATGTTTTAATTTCATATCCCAGCTTATTTTGTAATAGCTTCAGTGTGTAAACAAGATTTGATTATAAGACTCAAAATAATTGGTATACCACTAGGTATATCAATTCATGCAAAAATAAAATGCAATAATTTATGCTACATAAATCAGAATAGTATTTTGAGTTCACAAATACTCAAAAAACTACATCTAGATCCTAAAGTAATATCATACGTACCTATAAAAGAGATGTAATTTATGCATTCATTCTTAATTGATTAATGACTATGTAAGACACTATTTTCTGACTTCTATTCCCCAGCAACTCAAAGAAATATTAGTTGATTCCAGATACAGAAGAATTTAAAGAGATATTTCTTGAATAAGGAGAGTGCAGAAAAATGCCTTCCCTTATGGGAAAATTAAAGGGGCTTCAATTATATGTGCACAAAAATTACTTGTTACATTCCGTTTTAGGGTGCAGTCAGTTAATATAGTGGATTTACAAATTATTTTAGTTCAGATTGCACTCACCTATTTTCATGAAGAATCTCTGAACTGTAACTTAAATGAAAAAAAAAAAACATATTTTTTGGGGGGGGACATATCTATACAATTTTTTATACTTTTTTTTTTTTTTACGGTTTTATACAATTTTCTTATACAAGAAAACAAGAATAAGCAATTATGTATTATTCTTGATCAAAACATTATTTTAGATTATAAAGGTACTTAATTTCCATCTGAATGAAATGCCTTAAAGCTGTAGGTAGCCTTGTTTTCAGTAGAAACTAATCAGAAAAAAAGACAAGGTAGCACTGTGTGATGGCATTAAAACAGTCTATCTATGACTGAATATCTGTAACAAACTAGCTCTAGTGGACATAAAAACTGTCAACACTGACAGACGTTTATTTTCTTGCAAGGGATTGGGTACTTCCACATTGTTTTATACTCTAATTATTTCAGTGTAGATTAAAATTATAGTAATTGAGTTTTCCGTTAACACTATATATATTTTAAACTAAAAACAAATATCTTAAATTTATTTGTCTCATCTGAGTCTTCCCCTTCCCCAACAAAATTAGGCAGGTCACTGATATGACTTAATGGGAAATAAATTAAAAAAAAATGACACACACACGCAAAAAGAGAAAAACAACAACAACAACAAAAAACACTTATTTATCAATAGTGATATTCACATGTCCCAAGTCTGCCCTTAGTGAAATAAAATGCCCCCAGTGAAATAAAAAAACATCCTCATGTTCAAAGTTTTTTTTTTGTTGTTTTTTTGTTTTTTTAAATCCCAAGCATATATGTAGATTCAATAGCTGTTTATTGCTAGAGTAAGGCTAATAGCATCTATATGGCTTTTTCCGACCCCAGTCTTAGTTCTTCCATAAAAAGGGGAAGACAAAAGAAGAAACTGTGATTCCATAGCAGCCCAGAGCTCTTGCTTCCAACACTATTTCACTTTTTTTTTTTTTTTTTCATGCTACCAGATCTTCATTTCATTCACTGACTATTTTATTGGCACAATCGTTAGACCAGGCTATCAAGGCTTTAGACAGTCCCTTCAAACAGTGATGAATGTTCCTCGTATTCCATATGTTTTGTGACATTTGAGACTCCCAAGTACTACATTTAATCAGTGCAATATGCTTCAGTAGTTCTCTTCGTCACACAATCTCAAAGTCAAAAAGCAACAAAACAACCTCCTCCCAAATCCTTTTAAATGTGATACTTTATCGCAGTTGCCAGCATAAATTTTCTGTTAGTGACAGCTCAGATTTTCTTCCAAATCCACATATGTACCACTTTAAAATATTCATTCTATTTATGGAACGAATAGAATTATGCAGTGAGTTATAGTATGTGAACACATAACCAGATTTAAAACATGTGAATGGATTTCATTGAGGTGTGTGGAAAACTCTTAACAGATTTTTTTTTTCTTTCTTCATGATCCAAAGTCAGTACCTCTTGAATAGTTAAATGAAATTTATTTTACTACCTGATCAGAAGATATACTTGAGTCTTACCTACTAAGTCTGTTTTTCTATTCATGCGCTTAACTCTCTTCATAACCAAATTGTATGATTATCTACTCCAAAGACATAATAATTAGGCGCATTTGTTTCCAACTCTCATTACTGATCATTCTTTACTTCTTATACATTACAGGCTTTCCTATCTTATTTCCATTCTTTATACATATTATATAAAAATATTAGTATAGTCCTGATAATATGAAATCATATTTACTTGAATCACCATGTCAGATAAAAATTGCTTTTCAGAAAATATTTATTGCTGAGCCATTAACATTCAAAATATCAACATGAAAGCCCACGACCTTTCAGAAATTATTTGAAAACAATACAAAACACAATACACAACACAATACAAAACACAATACTTCAAAGGTTATACAGTTTTTGGAATTTCTACAAAACTGTGGGAAATCACATAGATGCCAGAACACTGTGTGATGTAAAAATTTGTTTGCCTATCTACAGTCACATTTGGAAGCCTCAGTCCATTAAGTCAAGCATTTCCCAATGTTCAAGGCAAGAATAAGACCATAGGAAACTGAAACAATACTCAATCCCTTTATGTTGTAATCCATGAATTCCTTGAACTATGTATATGTTCACTGATAATAAATAAATAAATAAATAAAACACCAACTAGGCATATGTAGTCTGCATTCTTGTATTTGTAAACTCACAGAAGTGTTTTACTGTCTGTTATAATTAAAATAAGGTAGCCTTCCTTCTTTTTTAGCATAAAATGTAGCCCTACTAGGCATGTACATAATAGCACAAGCAAAATAATCAGATAATTTTGTGTGAACTTGAGATAATGAGAAACGACTGCATGAAGAAATAAATGTACATATCATTTATTTATTTATTTATTTATTTTCTCTCCAAATGCATCATTTGGCCATTGGAAGTTCTCTATATTCTAACAAAAGAAGGGTATTACTGTGATCCTTATACTAATTAGAAATTGTAGAAATCTTTTGAGAGAACATTTTTGCAGCATGCAGTGATGGTCCTATATAAACAAAATTTGGTAAACAAACCTATTTTTATCTCAAATTTATGGCCAGTATCAAGACTATTTCCACCTCCTGTTTGCTGGCAGCTGGTCTGTCTGTCCAGGGTTTCCCAGCTCTGCATAAAGTTGCCAAGTGTACTGATGCAGACCAGAGCTCCTAAGGTTTCTGGGCTACTAAGGAGAAAAGGAAGCCAGACCCCCAAAGAAGTCTGTTTGCTTGCTCACCAAATACATGCTGAACTCAGTCACATCTATCTGTTTTCCTGACTTACCAGCTGCCTATCTGGCCATCTCTTCATTTGGGCAACCAGACCCTGGCCAAAAACACAGACACTTCCACCGCTTCTCCGAGACACAGAGACTCCTAGGCAGCCCAGGAAGCATCTCTGGCAGACATTTAGATACGCAGAAAGATTTGCTTTTTGTATTTCTTTCCTACTTTGAGGTAATAAAATACAAAAGTTAAAAACAGATAGCATGGCCATGCAACAGTACCTGGCATGCCAACAATGATCCATAGAATAATACACTAAAAAAGCATTAAGAAAAAAAAAAATACAAAATACCCTAAAATAGATACTAGAAACCAGAAATGAAGAGCTTGGAAATTATATATCACAATCAAACCATATAATTTTTTGTGCACCTCATTCCCCTGTATTTGGTAACCCAACCTCAATCTATACAGGCAGCAAAAGAATAGCAAAAGAATTATTTTGGCTTCAGGAAACATAGAGAAAAACACATGCCAACTCCTTCTAAAAAAACAAACAAACAAAAAAAAAAAACAATAACAACAACAAAAAAGTAAATATCCCAAAAAAGCACTCCTAAACATTCTAGACATTCTAGAATACTGTAACTTTTCACAAGCTACTTTGTAAACATCAGGCACTTTCAAACTGAAGAAAAGACTGAGCTTTCAAATTAAAATATAAACCATGGTTATTTTGTCCATGTCTCTGAGAAACCCAAAGTTTCAAACACACACCATTGAGTCTAGCACACCAACTGGCAGACATTCTCCTTCCAAAACCTCATTACACTCTTTGCAATGTAGGCTTAAAACTTTCTTGTCATGATGCCCTCTCTCCCTTTTGCTAATATAAAACTGAGCTGAACAGAAATTTACTGGAACCCCCCAAATATTCTTATTAATTAGACAGCCTCAGAACAAATTACTTCAACAGTTACTTAGCTTCTGTTTTAGACCTGCTACATACACGTACCTGAAATCCTCTTTTTTTTTTTTTTTTTTTCTCTCCCAAGTGTCAATCTAGACATTTTTTTTTTTTTCTCTCCCAAGTGTCAATCTAGACACTGTCCCTGCTTCCAACAAAGAACCCAGAAGTCAATAGCCTGCCAGTGTGCTGTAAACACACTGCTTTGTCATGCAAAGTAACACTACCTGGCCTCCTTCTAATCTTTTCATCCTCTTTGATCTTACATTGTAAATTATTTGGGGTAGAAATTCTTAGTTCTTTCATGTTTTTGCATAGCACAATGGATTTAAGTCCAAGGTAGGTACTATGGTATCCCAAACACTCAAGAATAACATCCATGTGAGTCTGAAGCAAAATTTTATATAACTATAATTTTATATAACTATTTATTAATATATATATATGTGTCTGTACATTCCCTACTACAGATGCATGAATTTCACTGTTCAGAAGAAACCATCAGGTTATTCTGATAAAGCAAATAGTCCATCACTTTGCTTTATTACATTTATTAGAATATTAAATTAGCTTGATTAGATTTCATTAGATTTATTAGATTACCATTATATTATCTATGCAATAAACGCATCCATATAGGTAGCAATAAAATGTCTACTTGGCAGATTTCAACATAGTACCCATTTGTCTTTAAATGCATCATTCAAAGGATTCATTCCAGGAGAAATGTTCTACTCTCAATGAGTAAAAGTGAAAGAATAAAAGCTATAATTATATATTATATATTATATATACGGTATGATACCATAAATATAACTGAAGAACAATGTACTGAGCAGTGAACAAACCTGAGAAACATAAGGAAATTAAAACTAGAAAAATAAAACTGAATACAGCTGGAAGGCTGATTTACAAATGATTTTGTCTTAGGAAGTAACAGCAATACTGCAATAAAAAGCTAGAGGTGCTAGTAAACACTGAGTCCAATATAACTGTATAACATAGGATAGCAATCAGAAGGTCACCACTCCTAAGGGTATCCTGTCATATGACCCCAATATGATAGCCTGTCTGTGGTATAATAACCACTGTAATTTAATTTAAACTACACCAGACAGTTTGGGTACCTGAACTCCATAAAAGAAAGATGGAGAGAAATTGGAAACAATTCAGAAAACAGCTACTAAAATAATGAAAGAGTTGAAGGCAATGAGTTTTGTACAAAGGTCAGGAGAGTCACAAAGCAGTAGAAAGCAATGTGGCATCACTGTGAAAGGATTAGCTTAACAGAATGGCTTCACCACTAATCCAGCGTCTAACCTCAAGCCTATTTTCTTCCTTTTCCACACTCCCCTCCCTTTTTCTTTTTTACCAATATAAATACCTGCCCAGATATGGACTAATACAGAACTCATTCCAGCTGTGCTTCATGATGGCAGGATGGAAGTATCTCCAACCTGACAGGAATTTAACTGAGGTATGGTGTCCAAGCACAAAAGGCATGGTGATATCTTTATAATTATGGTCTCTGGCCCAAATGGACTGTCTTGACCACCAGCCTTATATATAATATAAATATATATTATATCAGCCATATATAATATAAATTATGAATAATTTATTATACATTAATATATATTATTTAATATAATATGTAATCTAAAGTACTCTCTATAAAAAGGGAGGGTAGCCAAAGAAGCATAACATCTGATGATGTACATACTGACAGACATTTTGTGATAGGCCTAAAACACAGTTCCAGTCTGCAGTTTACGAAATGACCCATTTGGGAGTATATTTTCAGTTAGTACCATCGTACTACCTTGTACGTTACCTCATACCTCGTACTACATCTTATGTTAGTACCACCGTTCCCCACAACATTCTCCTCAAGAAAATGGCTGCTCACAGCTTGGACTGGTGTACGCTTTACTGCGTTAAAAACTGGCTGGATAGCCAGGCCCAGAGTTGTGGTGAATGGAGTCAAATCCAGTTGGAGGCTGGTCACTAGTGGAGTCCCCCAGGGCTCAGTACTGGGGCCAGTTCTCTTTAATATCTTTATCGATGATCTGGATGAGGTCATCGAGTGCACCCTCAGTAAGTTTGCAGATGACACCAAGTTAGGTGCATGTGTTAATCTGCTCGAGGGTAGGAAGGCTCTGCAGGAGGATCTGGATAGGCTGGACCGATAGGCTGAGGTCAACTGTATGAAGTTCAACAAGGCCAAGTGCCGGGTCCTGCACCTGGGGTGCAACAACCCCAAGCAGAGCTACAGGATGGGAGATGAGTGGCTGGAAAGCTGCCTGGCAGAGAAGGACCTGGGAGTATTGGTTGATCGTCGGCTGAATATGAGCCAACAGTGTGCTCAGGTGGCTGAGAAGGCCAACAGCATCCTGGCTTGTATAAGAAGCAGTGTGGCCAGCAGGGCTAGGGAAGTGATTGTCCCCCTGTACTCACCTCTGGTGAGGCCGCACCTCGAGTACTGTGTTCAGTTTCGGGCCCCTCAATACAAGAAGGACATGGAGGTGCTTGAGCGAGTCCAGAGAAGGGTGACAAAGCTGGTGAGGGGTCTGGAGAACAAGTCTTACGAGGAGTGGCTGAGGGAGCTGGGTTTGTTCAGCCTGGAGAAGAGGAGGCTCAGGGGCGACCTTACCGCTCTCTACAGGTACCTTAAAGGAGGCTGTAGTGAGGTGGGCATTGGTCTGTTCTCCCACGTGCCTGGTGACAGGATGAGGAAGAATGGGCTAAAGTTGCGCTAGGGGAGGTTTAGTTTGGATATTAGGAAGAACTTCTTTACCGAAAGGGTTGTTAGACATTGGAATGGGCTGCCCAGGGAAGTGGTGTAGTCACCATCCCTGGAGGTTTTTAAAAGACATTTAGATGTAGAGCTTAGTGATATGGTTTAGTGGAGGACTTGTTAGTGTTAGGTCAGAGGTTGGACTAGGTGATCTTCAAGGTCTCTTCCAACCTACACAATTCTGTTATCTGTGCTTCCTTTTATTTTGGATGCTCCAGTGTCCAGCCATAATCCCTGAGACAGTACAGGTACTGTGAACAGGATCAGACAGTGCCAGTATTACCTATCTCAGAAACACAGCGTGACAGGTAAGGCAAAGGTGAGCCCAGGACAGGCTTCAAAGCTTTTAGGTCCAGGTAAATATTTTTGTGACTAGCAAAAGCCAAACTGCCTGCTACTGTGTAGGCCTCAATATCTCCTCTGCATCAAGACCTTCATCTTTCCAGTAGTCTCTTTTTATATCTCTCTAATCAGTTTATCTCTTTCATTAATGACTACTTTCACTCGTGTCCTCAAAATACAGACAATTCAAAGAGTTTGTTTCCTCTCATAAACTGGAGAACCTCTGGCCTTATTTCTGCAAATACGGGTTTTGAAATGCAGTGCTTATCTAATAAATCATGTTGAAATTGCTCCTTTGCTAATTAACACAAGTCAGACGGCTAGGAAAATACTTATAGACTAGAATACTTACAGCCTTTGCATTATGACAATTATACTAATGTTTTGTGATACATTTTTCTTATTCTCTTTTTAATTGTAAAGACACAGAACATAATCCTGTGAACACCCAAAATTGATGACACTTATCAAACTGAATGCTAGGCAATCTTCTAACATTTTATGCTGCCAGGATTTTTTGTTTTGCTTTGTTTTTTAAACAGCTGTCTCTAGAGACTCGCAGGCATGAGCAGCTCTAGAAAAGATAATGTCTTCCAAGACTTGGCTCCATAGTTTAAAAGATGTAGCCAGCATCTCCCTACAGACATTCACTGAGGCAAATGGGAAGACTCCTATGAGTCATGGTACAGTGCATGCTGAGCCAGTCAGCCAGTCTTTCTTCACTTCTTTAATAAATATTGTGACCAGAAATTCAGTGGCCATCTGCAGAGCAAGCAGATTACATACAGGTTTGCATGATGCATAACTACAAAGGGCAATAGAACAAATTCACCGCAACAGTCTACATATGAAACTTTTAATGTTTCGTAATGTTTATGCACAATGTTAAATATACACACATTGCCTAAAAATTACTTCTCATCAATGGAAACTCAGAGGAGAGTGATGATCACATAACTGCAGATTCATCTACCATTGAAGCTGTTAACTTTTATGGAATGCATTTCTATTTTAACTTCCTGTGTCAGCATTTCAAGGCTGCCTATAACCCTGTTCCCCCATTTCCCAATTTACATATTTTTTTCAAATCCATAATTCTTAGGGCTTACTTCAATTGCAGAGGTAAATGTGGCAGCTGTTCAGCTGCACAGCCAGTGCAAAAAGTACCTGGGCCTATGACAGTAGAATGCCCAGTCCCAGCAGCCCATGCTGGGGTACAGAATAACTTCTGCAGCAGGTTGGTTAAAGCTATTCTGAAATTTCTTCCTGTAATCCCTTGTCTGTGCCCTGAAAGGCAGCCTAATACCAGCATGATTTCTGGGGGCAAGAACTACTGGTTACAATTCCCAGAATGCTACAGCCTGAGATGAGTGGAGGGCTGGTGTGGATGCAGTTGAATAGCAGTACTTCAGCTAGTCTTTAAAATGTTATTCGTCTCAATATTTAAATCAAGTGCAGCAGTGCAGACAGGCAGTTGCTTCGCATGCCCTCTTAACCAGGTACCTCATCCACAGCAGACCCAGTGGGACAGAATGCTTGTGGACATGTCCACCCTTCCAGATGACAACATGCCTTAATGTAAATCTACCTCCAGTTTGATGTTTTAAAGCAAAATGCTGAGGAAGTTGCTGGCATAGATGAAATACATCACTGGTGCTGCAACGAACGGTAGCTTCCAAAAGAAGCCTGTTAATACCTGAGAGCTATAACATTTTACAAGGCTACAGCCACATTTACTTTAGCTTGTCTGTCAAAGCACGTATTACCATAAAGGCTTAAGTGTAAACCCTTCTCTCTTTCAGATGGCCATGACAAACAGAATTTTTATTATTATTATTTTTATTTTTTTCTAAAACGAGTCAGCAAGTGAACCTAGAAGCTCTTTTTTTTTTTTTTTTTTTTTCTCTTTCTCAAATCAAACATAGCATTACTGAAAACTAGTTTAAAATAACCCAAAAGCCTACACACTTACCTAAGCTTAATAATCTCATACTTCAATACAGCCTGTGTTGTATAAGCTTTCCACTGAGATATGGCAATGCAAATAATTCAGTCTGAATTTCTACAGAAAATCTCTGTCACCTGAAGACACTTTTTTTTTTTTTTTGTCACTCCAAAGGATGCTCCCTTTTCAGAAAGACCAGCCCTGCCTGGGTAAAGTATAGCTGTGGCAATAGCTACTATGACAGCTGATCTGTGAAATCCTTCTATCTCAACATGGTAGCCCAAGAGGCAGTCTAACTAGGCCTGAGTGGGTCATTCCCAAACCCCTGTACCATTTACAACTCTTGGCTGTAGCCCATGTCCTTGCAGCACAGCACACTGCAACTGCCTATTCTGTTCCCATCCTCCATTTCCAGCCATGCTGCAGAAAACACAGCTACTTACTGACTTTCAGCACTGATAAGAATTTTCAAACATCCACACAGAAAGGAGGACCTTTCTGATAAACATTCACACACTGGAGGACCAACATTTGTATATCATCTTTCTTCTATTAACATTTCATATAATAGTGACTTTCATTATTTTAAAAGCAACACCCTCCTGCTATTTAGCCAGATTCTCCTCCCCATTTATTATGACTAAAAGGGCAAGCAGAGTTCCTCTGTCTTCCTCAGACTGAAGATTCTTGATCTGTGAATAAAAGAACCTCTGCAACGTATTTTTTCCTGCCTCTAGTTTTGGATTACTTTTATTTTTGCTGCACTGCAATATGTGAAGAAGTCAATGTATACTACTGTCCAAAACCATGTTCTTTCAGAATTAGAGAAGGCTTAAACCACTCCTATAACTGAACTCCTGGAATAATCGCTATGCATTAATACTTTCAATAGTTACCAAACTTGATTTGAAGTTGTCTGAGTGTACATATCTCACTGACTCTGAAGAGCTAATCAGGAACCCAAACATCCTCACATACATCTAACCTTAAAACAGCCTTCTATCTCATCAAACTCATCATCAAAATTGCCATCAATGTATACCACAGGGAACAAGTCTTTCCCAGAATAAAAAATGTAAAACGTGCTTCTTCACAATGAGCATGATAAATCCTCGCATAATGGAACCACCGAACTCCTGGATTCTATGCATGCACACAAACTCAGCATACCAAATACTGTTATAAAACTATGTAGGTCAAAATGAACAGACCTTCTAATATGATCTCATATATGAAAACGGTAAGAGACAGAACATCCAGTTAATCAAAGAACAGTTTTCACAAAACATTTACTGCATTTCTGATCACTCAGTCTGTTTCTCAGCAGAGATTTACCAACCATCTCCAAAAGACAATCTCTGGAACTAAAACTTACAGTATTGCCAGATACTAAAAAACATGTACCTAAAAGAGACACATTATTATTTTTTTCACTTTCTTTCCCCAGATAACTCCTCCATGTTCCACAGGTAATAATTATCTGTCTCTTTTCATCCCACAGAGCTAACAACTTGAACACCTCCAACCTTGCTAGCAGCTTCTGCTGTCCCACAAGTAAAAATGAATAACATTACCATTGTTACTCAAACAGTATATTAAATGAATATTATTAAATTAAACAGAGCACCAGATTTAAACTGAAGGAGGGGAGATTTAGATTGAATAAAGGAAGACTTTTTTTTTTCTTTTCTATTTTTTTTTTAAGTTGGGGGTGGTGAGTCAGTGGAACATTTAACCCATAGTAGTTGTAGATGGCTCATCATTGGAAGTGTTTAAGGCCAGGTTGGATGGAGCTTTGAGCAGCCTGATCTAGTGGGAGGTGTCCCCATCCATGGCAGGAGGGTTGGCATATCTTTAAAGAGCCCTTCTAACCTAAACCATTCTATGATTCTATGATTTTATTACTCTTTTATTTCAGTTTTTAAGGAATGTTTTTTATCCAGGACCTTGTTTACTCTTCCAGCATCACTTGCTTATAAAACTCACACGCATGCACACACACTCACATATAATGATTAATATCTAAAGAATATGTACATTTATTACAGTATATACACATAAATTAGATATGTATATGTAACTACTCAATACATCTTCATAAAACAAAACAAAACAAACAAAAAAACACTTTGCCTTACGATATCATTAAAGTACTTTCCAAGTTTTCTTTATCACACCTCACAAACACATACTAGTTTAATAAGGCAAGAAGATAAAAGACATAAAAATACACGACTGTGAAAAATAAAGGCATTGTCTCATCCACCCCCTTTACTCTGGGGGAGGACACTGTACCCTTACACTATCCTTGATACAGATTTGCCTCACATATTTTAAAACTCCAGAGAACCAGATGCCCTACAGCTTTTTCCAGTATTTAGCTGTTTCACAAATAAAAAACTTTCTTGTATCTAGCTGAAATCCTCAGTGTTATGAATTGTGGTGATTATTTTTGTTCCTTTTGCTATGATATGGGAAATGGAACCAGTCACTGCTCATAATAATCTTTCATATTTTAGATGGCATTTTCTTGCAATATTATTGACATGTATACTTCTCAACCTTTCTATTTAATACTAACAAACCTTTTTTCATCTTTAAAATATCTAGTTCTGGTAATCGTTTTTGTCTTCTGGACGCCATCCAATTCATCTATTTCTTTCTTTAAGCCTAATGCCCAAGACAAGGCAAAATACTCCTGTGACATCCTACCCACTAAAGAAAACTCAATGGCAATTCCCATGTGTTCCAAGTGACGTTCCTGGCTGTACGTTCCAGAACTATTTGCTCTTCTTATGCAAAAGAATCACACAATTTATTAATTTTAATTTGTGTCCTTTTATAACACCAAGATATATTTAAACACTACTGCTGCCTACACATTGATTTCCCATTTTGTACATAAACATTTGATTCCTCATTTCTAAACTGTAACAGTTAGCATTTGTCTTTATTGAACTTCATCATACTGATTTCAAAGCATTCCTCCAATTTATCAAGCTTATTTTGAATGTGACCCTAAGAAATGCCTACTACTCTTCACCCTAAGAAGTGCCTACTACTCTTCTCCTCTTCACAGAAACTATATATTCCCACCAAAGGATCTTTTTTATGATCCTCTTCTTGCATCTAATTATACTAGTGGATCAAATGGAATATACAGTTCTATAAACTTAATGAATTTTGTAATCAGGGTTGAATTCATGGAACACACAGTTTCTAAATATGGTACATGGATTGTAATAGATACATTAAATCTCCTATCAAGTGTTTACATAGCACTGTAAAGATAACTAATATTAAAGATTAAAAAAAAAAAAAAAAAAAAAACACACAAAACAAACCAAAAAACAACAACACACTAAACAAAGAGAAAAAAATAAGAAAAGCAAAATCATACAAAAAGCACAGAAAATAAATAGCTATGACTTTCTACAACATAGAAACACTGCAAAGCAAAAACTGACAAATAACTCATGATTAAAAAAGTAGTCCACAATATTTTCAAATAACAATAAAAAAAACACACAAAATATTTTCTTTACTTTATAGTTTCTTAACATGAAGGAATATGTACAGTCTACATGAAATTCTACAAAGCTATCACCAAATCTACAATTAAATGCCAAAACTACTTCCAAGCAGATTTTGAAAGAACTTTGTATTATTTTCAGATTTTAAAACAAATAACTAAATATGCATATGAGAAATGGCCAGCACAAAAATTCTGAAAATAATAATAATATATATATATATATACATATATATATATGTAGAGAGAGAGAGCTAAATAAACTTTTCCTACTAAGGGATAAATAAATAAAGTACAAGATAATTTTGTACAGCCTTGAGTTTCTTTCATAACTGTATGACTCCAGGAAGTGAAAGGATAGAAGATAAGGCAGGGACAGAAGGAGATAATTTCTGAGGGACAACTCTCATCTCTAAGAAAGTGAATGTTGATCCAGGAGGATAAGCAGGAATATATGGATGTTTAAAAAATGGAGAAAGAAATTCAACTGAATAAAAAGGTACGGTTGAACTTCACAGTTCGAAATATTTGAACTTCACAGGGCAATGATGGAGAACAGAAAAATAGATCAAATACCAAAAGAGTTCACATAAAGATAAAAAAAAATGCTGTTTTCCCAGTGGAAGTCGTATACTGTAATATACATTCCACCATCCAAAGTCCTACTCAACACTTACAGTAAATCTTTGGTTCAAATCTCCTCAAGCATCATTCAAACATGTTTCATTTATTTTTACTAAATCTCTGTTAGGTAACTATATACTAAATCTCTGTTAGGTAACTATAGTTTGCACTACTTTACAAATGGATTGACAGTAACAGAGTGTGACTTTTTCACAGTCTCGCACAATGAATGTGGCAGGATGAACTATTTTGGATCGCAACCCTTTTCTTCATTTATAATATCATCCTTCCTCTACACTTTTCCAAGTATTTTCTTAAGTCCTAACAACAACACATACAGCAGAAAATTCTGTTTTCATGACATACCGTCAACTGTGCCACTAGATATGCAAACAGAATAATATAATCCACCTCTTTTGGAATAAAAGATCTACTGAGAAAATAGGTGTGTAGCTGAAGCTTGGCAGTATCACAAATAGACACGTATGTATTCTGCCAGTTTTACTATGCATAAGCCAAATGGATTTCAAACACCGTATTCACTGGAAAACACGAGCTAACTCAATCAACAGTAGAATTAATTGCTTAAGAACAGTTCATCCTCACTGATCGTTGGCTTTGATCAGTCACCTTCAAACCCTTCCTCCAATAACAAATTTGTTTATTGGATAAACTGAAGAAGAGGAGGGTTCAAAGGTTTCTATGTTAAACATTTTGCAATTACTATCAATGTCTCATTCTGTAACCACTGAATGATGCAGCTCCAGAATTAACAATTCCATAATTTCATAAAATGGAAGACATTTGTTCCATGACAAGGAGTCGTAAAGCAGTTAATACATAGAAATATATCATTACAGAGAAATGTATTGTATGAAGAAGCCGTAAATAAACTAATGAACAGTTTTCTAGGAAATCCAGGTCCTACAGCTGATGGATCATTGATTCTTAATATTTCTCTGTAAACCAGTACTTACTAAAAAAAATGAGCATTAAAGACCCATCTATTGCCTTTGGAACTGGAAATTGGCATAATAGGCTGACACATGTTTACACCTACACAAACACACATTTTCCCTACTGCCACCACGCACTGAGCAGGGTGCTGAGATCAGCTGCTGCTGGGAAAGGAGCTAGGACTGCGGTACAGTGCAGCAAAGGAAAGCTGTCACATTCACGATTTGAAGCTGTGCTTCTGAGGTTAAAAATGGATTGAGGTATGCTGCACCTCTCTCTCAAACCCTCTTTGGGATTCCACTAAATTCTCTTAGTCCTTTCAATTGGAAAAATATAAAAATTAAATGTGTACGGAGTCTAACTGGTAAAATACCACTTCTGTCTGTCTGCAGACAGCATGATGAAATACTTCCAGAAGAACATTTCACCTTATCAATTTACCCTCAGAAACTCAGACAGGGAAGCACTGCTATTACCCAGTGTAAAACTAAAGCTAACTCAGGAACAGATTTCCCAGTTCTGGAAATTTCTGACACTTCAGTATTATTACTATTTTTAGATAAAATTGCAAACTAAAGCTACTTCTTTGCAAACAAGAGGAGGTGTTATATAAGTATTGGAAAACTGGGGAAAACAGCATGGTTCAAGGAAGATATGCATTTTGGCTTGATAAATAGCTTTAAACCAGTGCATTAAGGATATATTTTTGAAATAATTCCTTCTTCAAACTATGTCACAACCAGTATTTTTAGGGTTATACGTCCTGTTCTACTTGTCTCTTAAGATGCAATAAAAATGCAAGTCATTCTGAATGTCCTAAGGGTTAATAAGAATCTTTTCTTCCTGAACCTGGAAGAGTATTTCAAAATACTATATGTAACAAAAATAATACTTCTATTTCTAAAGACACACAAAAAGTCACATATTGCTCCTTACTCCCCCCCAAAAATGACCCCAACACATTACACTTCTGATGTAGCTACATCAGAAGCTACAGCTTTTATGCAGAGCTCCTTCCATTTTGACACACCTGGAAGCAGCACGAGAGCTTCTAGCAGGGGTCTCAGGCTTGGCCTGAGCTCCCCTTGGCTGCAGCTGGGCTGAGCTGGTTCCAGTGCCTGCCTCGGGGCCGAGTGCCTGCTGCCTCCCCTGTCTGAGCTGGGCTCTGCCAGTGTCTCCGTGGGAAGGATCTGGCAAAACCAGGAGACACTGCCCAGTGAAAAAGAGCCTGGGGGAGGCTGTGGGGCCATGCACACCCTGCTGGGAGCAGCCAGGAGGCAGCAGCCTGGGGTGAGGAAGCAGAAATAAATCCTGGCAGGCCACCGGAAGTGGGGGGAAGATGTCTCCACCATGACTATCACATCCCTCCCAGCAAAGACCTCAAGATGTGACCTTTCACTGCTGGCTTGGAGGAGCCAGAAACCATCAAACACAGAGGGGGCCTGGAAGGATGAGTGCAACACTCGGGGAAAGATACTGGGCCTTTTCTATAATCACATCTGTAACCATTTTAAGGGTGTTATTAATTAGCTAATAAGTGTGTATTTGTAACTAGACAAAGAACTGTTTCTTTTACTTTGTCTGCATAGAAATATACTATGTCTAGATAGAAATTTATCACCATATATACACAAAGTGTAACAAATTCTTATAACTCTGTATGTGTCACATTCTGTTTGAGCTGCAAGAGGATTGTATTTTGAACAAACACTGCTATGACAGGAAGCTAGAAAAGATATCTCAACTGACTTCAGCAGGTTATACCAAGTAGTGATTAATGTGAATATAAGAAAAACAATGTGATGGCATGTTTTCATAATGTTTCCCTGAGACACGTTTCAAAAAAAGATGGAAAGAGGACAAAACAAAATAGTGTGTATTTTCCCAAAATATGTCACAGTAGCCATAAGATAATAAAACTGGAAAAAAAATCTTAAAATATAAGCAACAGACATTTCAAAACAGGCAGGAAAATAATTAAAATTCAGAAAATATTGATGTTTACAAAACCGCAGAAAATAACACAGATACAGTTCTTGACAGCTTCTTGGAAAAAGGAATACATTTGTCTAAATGAGGCTGACTGAAGAATAAATGCACAGGAAATAAAAATTTCCACATAAGCCTAAGAAACAATACAAACACACCTAAATCAGCGACTTCTCTAATACAGTCAGGTCTAAGTTCAAGCTCCTGGTAGTTAGGTTGTCTTAAAGATGTCTTATTTCTAGAGTGGTAATGATGCAGTAACTTACTCCTTAGTGCTATGATTCCAGTACGAAGTGTCCTGACACCTTTGTGAATCAAAATTATCTTCTAAATTAGACCTTTAATTATGATAGTATGAGTGCTTTTTGTTATTTACCTCTTCAAGCTCATTAGAAGACTGAAATAAAACAAGAAAGCTTCAAGCTCTTTCTCTGATTTGAAACTCACCAAATTTAACTTTGGATTTCCTGAAACACTTCAGAATTGGTATCACTGTTGTTCAGGTCTTGTATTACAGGTATTAGTTTCTTGATACTCCATTGCCTCATATTTTGTTGTAGTCTTTGTCATACAGGCACACGGGGGATTAAATGAATTTAAGCTATTGTAGTATTATATACCTCCTCACATGGCTATAAATGACCATGTAAGGTGGCAGGCAATGGATAATTGGGTCCACAGAGAGTACCAAATCCAAATGAGGCCACTCACTTGTTCCATTCCAGCATGCAGGTTACAACTAGATTTTATCACCATATATGGTGATAAAATATGTCTCCCCTATATACTATAAAACACATAGGCCTGTTTATAAGCGGTAGCCAAAGAGCTACTGAGTCTGTTGATGGCTTGCAGAACTTCAGAAAACTGTGCAAATACAAGACATCTGATGGACTTAAATTCATCCTTTGGTGAAATGAAGGTGATAGTAGGTATGGGGATATAAACCCTTACTGGGAAAATTATCAAAAACAAAGACAATATTGAAGATTTATATTGTCATATATTGTCACAGACAGTTCTTCTGAAAATGAGATGTCTCCCTTACCAAACAAACTTGGGGAAGGGAAGAAGTGATTCCACCTTCTACAATGCAAAGGATTTGGATGTCTACTTAAAAATTTTGTTGTTCATTTTTTTTTTTTTTCCTTACTTAAAGTTTTGAATATATTATTTTGATTGGAAAGATGTCTGTCAACAACATTCATTCAGATTACAGAGAAAAATTATTTATGGAGCCAGATGGGATAAAGTATTCCTTTAGGTAAATCTTAAAATAAAGGGGCTTTATAAGACCATTTTATGGACACACGCACTGTCAAAGTTCATAGTTTTTCACATATGTGATTCTCGCTCGAACTCTTCTTTGATATTAAAATGAAAGTTAACCAACAGAAATTACTTCCCTGTAGCGAGTGGGGTTTTCCTGGCAGCTGCAGGCTATTGTTGAAGGCAGCAGCTACTGCCAGGGACAGGAGCTGAACTGTGCCAGCACTGTGTTCAATTTTATCATTTTTACTTCATTGTGTTGCTTGTTTTCACACTTCTAAAGGTGTCTTTCTATGCCAGCTACTTTCATGATAAAAGCCTGACTGTGATCAAAATGTTGAGGCAATTTCTTCATGAATTGCTCACAGTGGGCATAGCTTGACATTTGATGTGTTTTAGAGGTTGCACCAGAACCAAGAGAATACATTTTGGGACTTAGCTTCCATTGTATTTCCTCTGTGTGACAGGAGAAGACAAGTGAGGGAAATGTGGCCAAAAAAAAAGATTCAGGAAGAAAGACCTCCTTCACAACAAATGCTGAATTTAGGTAGAAAGACAAATACTGCTATCCCAAAGAAATTCACAGACTTAAAAATTTAAAAAGTTTGAAGTACAGAAACTCAAAATCTTCTCCCTGTCTTTATTGCTTAATGTATTTGATCTTATGGTTTCTAGACAGTGAGAGAAAGTGAGAATAATATGAAAAATCACTGTTATTAACTCAATACATTTTCTGCCATACAAGAAGATATATCCTCACATGGATAAAAACTGTTAAGGAAAGATGTAGGCTGGGGTTCACAATGAGATATAGAAGAGAAAACATTAGCCAGCAGGTCATTATATGAATAGCATAGCCCAGAAATACCTGAGGCATACTTTTCTAAAAAGGCTAATACATATTTTCAGTCCAAGATCACAAGCAATATAAAAGACAGACATTGGAATGTGGGCCAAGTACTACGCAAAACCCCATGAGTTCTGTAATTTGTCACGTTAAAAACAACATATGCTTTATACAGTAACAAAAAACTGTCTTTACTTCAATTTTCAATATTTTATTACACTTTTGTCCAATAATCCATCAGTGATCTTTCTAATTCACTGACTACTAGACTATTCTACCACACAATACTTGATAAATTTGCCTTTTTAAATTAATATATTGCTTGGGAAAGGTTCTCAGAATCTCATTTAAAAATTAAAAAAAAAAAAAAAGAGAAAAAAGTTATATGAAACAGAATTGAAAGGGGAGAAGTTGGTAGATTTTCTGATTAGAATTTACTAAAAAAATAAATAAAACAAAAAAGAGGCTGCAACAAAATTAAATATTTATTTCAATTAAGTATGCTTTTTATGTATGAATGCATATATGTAAAATATCTTTACAAACTTAAACTGGTAAGATATTAGTTTTTAAAAAAATCTCAATTATACTGTAAAACAGAACCCACATAACTTTTGATTAGAAGACTAACTGTAAATTTACTGCTGCACTTTCTTCCTTATGTTACCCAGTTGTGTTTCCATGGTTACTCAATTTTAGAAGTCACCGAGCCTTTCTGGCACATGAATAATGAACATATTTCTTTACCAATACATTTTATACAAAGATCAACTGGGTTGGATTTCTCAGTAGTACAAAGTAATTTTCCTTTTTTTTTTTTTTTAATTATTATTTAAATACTACATTAGCCATGCATATAAACAAAGCAAACAAATGGAATAAAATGTCAAAGAAATGATAACATCATTAAATTTGAGTTTGAACTTTCATTCTAATTCCAAGTTTGAGTAAAAACTTTCTCCATTTATTTTTAATTCATGTGTATATTTATTCAAGCAAAGACGTTTTTGTTGTTTTTTAGCACTGACATTGGAAAGGAAAAGAAGGATAAGTGTTCTATGTTTGATAGAAGTATGGCTTTGCAGTTTATAGAAAGTAATCCAAGCAACTATTGCTGATTGAAACTATATTCTAGAGGCAAACTATTATTTTAATTACATTGCTGAACAGATCACAATAAAAGTAGATTTGTTCAACTTCTTAGTTGAAATCTGAAATATATATGCACACGCACATACCACGTACATAATATATACATATATATATATATATATAGTTTCCTGAGTCTTCTGATTTGCACCATCTATCAAAGGTGCTCTGTTACCATATCTTTTGTATCTACCAGGGTAATGTTTAGGTATGAAAATAACATGACTTGTCAGTAGTTCTGCTATACTTAACTGAAAAAGATTGGTGGTAAAACGTGCTCCTCAATTCCAACTCCTGTCTACAAAATAACAGTACATATTACTCACTCTGCTAAGAAAATCAGAATTGGTATCTTTTCTTAGTCTTAGATACCAAATTCTGAATAAAATTAGCAAGAATGTACACAAAAACTCAGCCCCAAGCATTCCAGATATCCCAATAAACACAGGTCCAGGCTGCTACCCCAATTCTAGATATTTTTTTTTTTTGCGTCTCTATCATGAAAATTCAATTTGCAGTGCTTACTCACTTTCAACTTGGTCTATAAGCCTTTTTATACATTTGCATAAAAATGTAGCACTTGTATGGGCTCAAAATACCACTGAATTAAACGTGTCAGGATTTTATCAACCCAAATCTGCCTCAAGGGTCAAACTTGTGTCCCTTCAGGTAAGACAAAAATCAATTCTTACAGAAAGCAGAAATAGCAGACTAGATCAAAAGTCAATTGATATTTCAAGGACTGAGGGAGGAGGAGGTATATTCATTTCTATTATTATTATTATTATTATTATTATTATTATTATATTATTATTTTCTTTTTTCTTCTGCCAATACTTGGTTTGTATTTCAATTAAAAAGCAACTTGACAATTTATTTCATTACTTCATTAATTCTCTTCAGAGCTAGAAACTGCCTATGAATCAGGATGCTCAGTCTCTAGCAGTGTTATTTTAGTCTGACAAATAAACTAAACTACTCAGCAGCTTCCAGTGCAGCACAGCATTTCAGAAGGACATTATCTCCAAGCCTTTGCTGAAAATTTCTTTCACCACTATCAGCTTAAGAACCACAGAAGAATGAAATTAAGGCTCTACTCTACATAAGCTCATATGTAGAATAATATTCCCATCACTTTGGTGTTTCAATGTTTCCAGTGGCATAGGAACTAACATCCATCACATACAAATCGTGGAAAATATCCATCAGGAACAAAGGAAGGTAGAACAGAGAAGATGACAAATAACAAACTGAGCTACTGGACAAACTTAGTTCTGTCCCATGTTGGAACAGATATCCACACTGCAGCTTATAGAGGACCCCATACCAGAGAAGGTCCTGTAGCAACTATGACCTGGAGATATCCCATGCTAGAGCAGGTTTACTGTGAAGGACTGCAGCCCATGGGAAGGGCCCACACTGGAGCAAGAGAAAAGCATAAGGAAGAAGGAGCGGCAGAGAAGAGATGTAATGGATTCGCCATAATCCCCATTCCTCATTCCCCCATCTCTGCTTGGGGAAGGGTGAGGGAACGTAGAGAATTCAGGAGTGAAGTTAAGAATGAGAAAAAGGTGGGGGAAAGGACTTGATTTAATCTTGTCTTTGTTTCTCTCCCTTCGAATCTATTTTAATTGGCAATAAATTACTTTGCTCCAAGCAGAGTCCTTTTTGCCCATGATATTAATTGGTAAGAGATCTTCCTGTATTTCTCTCATCCCATGCTTTTCCATCTTATTTTATCTCCCTGTCTTATTAAGGATGGGCAGGGTAGATATCTTATGGTTGGCCAAGGTCAACCCACAACACCAAGACTTCAGAACAAACTTAACCATGAGCCTGAATTCTCCTAAATAAAGAACTAAGCACATTATTAAATACTTGCCTAGGTCAGAATCCTGTATCTCACAGGAAAAGTTATTAATGGTATGTCTGGAGGACCAAATAGCCATGGGTTTATAATTATTAAGGTCAAAGAAAACCTACTGGCACAGAAAGATGGGGAAAAGGGCATAATGACACATTTGTCTTACTTAATGAACAGCCCACTAACAGCTCAAATCAGTACTGATATCTCTGTTATCACATGAAAAGCAATTTCATTTCTTCCATAAAATGAAGACACTAACATTGTAAACTGAGTTACATAAATTTAAATTTGAGCTTTTATCTTCTGAATGAAATCATATATTTTTCTTTAAAAATAAAACAAAACCAAAACAAACACAAGACAATAAACAACATACCATATGTGACTTCAAAGCTTTCAGAAAAAGAAAAAAAAAAAAAAGAGAGAGAACATAAAAACAGTACATAAATAAACAAACAAAAACCAACCATGAGACCACTAAGTATCTTCTTGAACAAGCTGGCTTTTTACAAGAAGGGAAAGCAGGAAGGAATTAGAGTCTTTTGGGAAAAAAACAACTTAACATATAAAAAACAAACAGAAAACAAACAAACAAACAAACAAAAACACCTTAGTGGAAGGATCTAATAGCACAGGAAAGGAAGAAAGGAAGAACCATCAGTAAGTTCAGCATCCTGGGAAGGGAGAAAGAATTTTGCTCGCACAGTTACAAAATAGGGAAAGTACATTCCAACTAGATAATGGAAGATGTAATAAGGTCAGCTACAATTCCCAAAGGGTAAAAAGAGGAGTAAATTACATTAAACTAGTAGCTTACCACAAACTTCAGACGGTCCCTCTAGGAAAATCACACCAAGTATGTCATGTGAAAAAAAAAAAAAAAAAAAAAAAAGGAAAAAATCAGTTTTTGTAATAATCTTATGGGAAGGATGAGGTTAAAATCAAGAGACTGGGCCTCAGGGCATTTTTCAAGGTAGCCTTGACCTTTTAAAAGGTCTGAGGTCTTAACAGCTTCATTCTTCCATTACCTCATTCTTTGCTTTACTTTCTTTAAAATATGTTCTACCCTAAATCACTTTAATACCACATTTTGTTCATCAAAAGGAAATGTTTGCTGGTTGTTTGTTAAGGGGAGGTATATTTAAAGCATACTTATTGAAGTGTTAAGCCAGGATGATTATAAAACCACACAAGTAAGTCTACATATTCAAAAGAAAAATGTTTTTGTTTCTTCGGTTTTGTGACACCTTTTCAGTTTGTGACACTGTGACTTTCCAGATCCCATCATAAGTCCATCCTTCCTCAAAAAGCTTTGCAAGACTTACTGTTCTGAATAAGAGATTCTGTTCTGGTCTTCTGGGAATATGTCTGTGACACCTGCAAGTACCAGTTTGAATGTTTTGCTTCTTCCATTATGTCCACAGAATGAGTCTATAAATGACAAGCACTGACCATAAAACAGTGGACAACAAAAATGTCCATCTTTTGGGTAGAGCAGTTTTGTTCATTTTTTAAAGTGAAGATGAGGGGTGAAAAAGAAGTGCATATGATAACCAGATGGGAAAATATTGAAGAAGTTCCTAAAAGAAGCATTTAAAAAATATCTCAGTACAGCTCAATAATGAGCAGAAAATTACATATGCTAAATATGACAAAGAACTGGCTTTGATATTATTGATTTCAGAGCAGAAACTTTTTAAGGGCTGGTTATTTGAGGCAAACTACTAATACAGTTTCACCTGCAAGAGATGAAATACCATATCTAAGCAAGGACATTTGGTAGGATTGCAGTCCTCATGCTTATCCTGCTTGGTCTGTAACTCAGCTGGGGACTGGTAGAAATAAATGATGCTTTAAATACAGACAGTAACTGAAGATCGTTCATTTTTAAAATAAAAGTTGTCTCCCTTTTATTACCCTTTTGAATTACTAAAGCTGGTACAACACTCATTTTTTGTCACATGACTGTTGCTTTTTGTATTCATCTTGAACAGTAAGACTCATCTAACCATTTTTTTTCTTTTGTTTTATATCAGTTGTAATTTTGTCCATCAGATGCTAAACCAATTTCTGCATGTGAGGAATGTTTTAACAATTCGTGTCCATAAAGAACAATTCTGTTTGAATCCTGTCTGCCTCTGGGCCCTGCACTGGCAATTCAATTCTTGAACCACAGATGCAGTGTGTCCCAGTCTCCCCCTCATTCTAGTCAATTTATCACTCCTTAAATTTATGAACCTGTTTGCTTTTGTTATTCTGGACTTCTATTTCTAACACTGCTATAGATGTGTCTGTGAATGGCTGGGGAAGAATGTTTTAATTACTCGTGTGTCTGGGAGTTTCAGAACAACTGATAACAACTAGTGACTGTTATGGGATACTATGTGGATCTTTGGTATCTGGTTAGGGGGGGCCGAGAGATAAAGAGGAAGGAGAAAGAAGCTGAAGGACGGCTGGGAGACAAAACTTGAAGAGGATGTTCTATAAACTTGGTATGGTGCCCAGTAAGTACAAAGGGGGAGAGGAAGACTACGAGCCTTCAGCATGAAAGACCCCTAGAGACCCCCAGAAGAGACCCCCAGAGGAGACTGCGCATGCTCCAGTAGGAGGGACTGGACCCCGGAAGCTAATTATAATAATCTATTTTTTTTAGAAGTAGTAATGAATATGTATTAGTCTAGGAGCATAAAAATCAGCTGCTTGATGTAACTGGTGTGTGTCCTGGTGGAGCGGGGACTCCTGGTGCACCCAGCGCTGTTTGCTTACCTCTATTCCTTTATATTCTTTCAATAAATCCTATTTTTTTATTTAATCCTAATTTGAATCCTGAGCCATTTATAACATGCAGAAGAAATTCTTCACCAAAATAGAGGATGTTCCTCAATCATAAATTAAATATTCTATTCCTTTGGTACAGGGAAACTTCTATCTGATTTCTGACTGAAGGTGACTTTGTCTCTTTACAGCCTCACTGACCATCACATTCCAAAAACTATTGGTCTGCTCTACAAAAACAAACAAACAAACAAACAAAAAACAAAACAGACCTAGCTGTTGATGTAGATTAATAATTTCTATATTCTCACTGGTATTTTCTGCACTTATTAACAAGGTACATGACAGGTTACTTGCTATGTGTCAACTGGTGGAACTTAGTTTATAAAAAGTATGCATAAGAAAGCCAAGAATAGCCCTGTTTTAAGTAATAATCAGAGTTAATGATATTTCAGCTTGAGATTATTTTAACCAAAGATGATATCTTTTCTTGCAGAAAAAGTTAATCCCAATATTCCATGACAAGCATAACATTTACATATATAATACATCTAAAAGCATATCTTGATTGTAACAGTCTATTTTAAATATCAGAACTTATATTATTATAACATACTTCATGTGTGTTATAATAACAGAAGCATACGTACACAGTATGAAGTGCAGAAGAAGGTAACTCCTAACTCAAGAAAACAAGGAAATGGATACAAAATATATTTTAAATATATAAATTTGTTGTGTTTACCCAAAATGAGCAGCATCAATATTTAGAAAATAATAAATAAAACCGTATTATTTTCACTTGCTTTAACATCTGCTTGGGTCCAAAGAGAAAATAATCATGTGCGTTAAACAGTCTCTAATAGTAGCAGTTTTTTCATTAGCAGTCGATTTCTTCTCACTAACTTTGAGACAGCACATAGTTATAAGTAAAATGTCCTAATGATTAAAATTATGCAAAGATAACTTCCATTTATGAAAATTAAATCATTTAGCAACTTCTATATAGTTAATGAAGCGTAATAAATATTAAACTAATGACATTTTAAGTCCACAGAAGATAATATGCCAAAGCAATTCACAGCCAACATTTGCTACAAAGACAAGTCTAAATCTTTGCAAGCATAGTCACTCCCCAACCAGATATGAAGGGTTTGTTCTTATTATTATTACTGGTGGGGGTTACTTTTTTCATGAACTTTTAATTTTGTTATAAAGCAATGTTTTAGACACCCTATGAATAGCTAGCAGTAGGAAAGGAAAACTGGAGGACTAATAAAATTAATGACAAAAAATTATGATAAATAAGATCACATCAAAACTGCTTACAGAAGATAAGAAACCAAAATGTATACCCTGCAGAAGACATATATTAGGTAGCCCTTAATTTTCCTCTCAGTCTTATAGAGAAGCTAAGTCATTTTCAACTGAAATTAATAATGCATTTTATCAGTGTTCGTCATTATTTTACACACAGCTGGAACTATTACCTGTCTACCTACATATTAAGAACTTCAGTGTGAATCCAAACACTACAAGCTTTCCTCTCCCTTCTCCCCCTTCCTCAAAGCCTGTGAGAAAATAAAGAAGTATGGGTTGGAAGACACACATCACATACATGCAGTACCATGATTTCTTTTTTCCACCTTAAAATGAAATGGAACTGCCATGTTGTTAAAAAATGAGATCTTGACCACCAGCTGGGGGATGCAACTGAGGAAATCATCTTTGCTGTCTTCTGAAGGACTCAGAGATGCTACACCAGGTGGAAAACCAAATATCCACCAAAAAAAATATCCAAGGTGCTCTGCCAATGCAGAAGCTAGATCTTCATTCCACATGAGCAGGCAGAGGTGGCCCAAAAGCAGGAGGCTCAGAGGAAAGAGACTCCAGCTGAAGTGATCAAATAGATAATTCCTTGCAAGCAAAATCTTTGGTGTTCACAGGGTCAAATTCAGGAAAGCTTCATAATTTGCATTTGCATTAAGTATATAAATGTCTAAAGTGCTGATCTGGGAAATGTCACTTATCTTCTGACTTAGGTTATGGGACCAATAATATCATGTGTATTAGTACACTAATGTTCCTCTGTGTGCATGGTATTCATTTCTTTGGAAATAATAAAAGAAAGAATCAAATTAAATTTTCTTTTATCATATATCACTACACATCAAGCAAAATTAATATTTAAGGGGCATCTTTACATCAAAATGTTCTCAGAATAAAACTTTGAAAATAAAAATTGAATTAAAAAACACTTTTAAATATGACAAAAAAGACTAGGGAAAGACTAATGCCTAATATTTATATATATACAAAAACAATATGTGTGTATATATGATAAATTGCATATTAAAAAATTTAATCCTATGATTAATTTATAGTAGAATATTTCATAATAACTATAGGCTTTAGTTTTGTGTAATATGTATGTATAAGATTATATATATAATTTTTCAATTATTGTGTATCTAGTCCAAAAAAAAGCACCCCCTTCCTGGGATTCTGACCTCTTATTAAAAATTTGTATTGCAGAGAGTTAAATATATATATATATATGTATATATATATATATATATATAAATAAGTTAAATAAGTTTCCTTGTCTTCCCAAATATTCTATTTTATAGTATACTGTGCAAGTCAGGAATTATTGTGCAAAATATTCTTTTGAATCACCCAGTGACAGAATGAGCGTCAATCCCTTGGTAACCACTTCTACCAACCTACAAAGGTAACTTACTACAGCATCCAGATATTAAAATAACAAAATTAATGCCAAATTAATTATGCCCACATCCTGAAAGATACATAATTACCAAGCATACATAAGTATATATTCAGAAAAACTACATTCCATGTACTTCCACTATAGGGTCAGTTAGGACTACACATCTAAATACTTCTAAGGAACATTGCCTCATATTGTACTTGCTGTTTTTCAAACTAGCAAGAAAAGCATAAAATTCAGGAAATGTTTTTACCATCACTGAAATTTGCATACAAACACTAGAAGTCCCCCTGATAAATCCAATGAGTTCAACAACTGTAATCTACTTTTGCCTGTGAGCACCAAACGTGTCCTTTGAATATGTTCCATTGATGTTTGTGACTCTGCATCCAAAGCAGTTTTGTAGTTCAGAACCAAAGAACCTACCGAGTTCAAAGCAGATTTTGAGTAGAGTTGTTGAGCTGTGATCTTCCTTGTTTATTTGTTTCCATCCCTTTTCTTCTGGGAATAAATTGGTTGAAATAGTTAAAACAAGTAATTCTTGGACAAACAGTTCTCTCAATAGAATTGTTTCCTTTACTCAAGGTAGTCTTTGGCTCCTAGGAGCAGACTGTGAAACTACACTGACTGCCAGCTTTTCTACAGCATGGAAATCTGTTGGATGCAGCAGATACATGATGGGACACAGCCAGGAAGTGTTTTGTGTCCCAGACTCAGAGAATACAAGGCCTACACAAGGAAGCACTTTTACTTGTCACATTAAAGGACACCCAGTCATAACACAACTAGCAAGACAGCCAGAGTGTGCTGTGCCCCAGTGATTTCCCTGGCATCTCCTTTACAGAAGCAATAGCGGAGAGGAGGACTGGCATTGACCTATGAAACCTCTACAGCCATTAGAGGTGCTAAAAGAATAGGGGACTATACTGCATTCACCATCTCCCCTCACTGGGAGATGCTCAAATGGGGACTTTTATCCTTACATAGGGATGAACTCACTCAAATGGTTTCCCCAATGTCTTACGTGATGTGCTCCAGTTTTCTTTAGAACTGCAAATACTTCAGAATGGAAAATGAGAGCAGTCATATTCAGATTTGCAGTGGCAACCTCCTGAGCTAAAAAACATGAATGCCACATTCCTGGCATCAGACATAAAAAGTCAGGCAGAGTATGCCAGAAAGGAAGAAAAGAAGTCAAGTAGCTTAAAAAATGTCCAGTTTCAAAATCATATGAGCCTGAAAATGACTTGTTTAGTTCCTGCAGTCACTGGACCATACCCAGAAGAAAATAGATAGCTGTTTACAGTAATGCAACAACTCCTGAAAGCCTTTCTAAGACTGTCTTCTTTCCTCTTGATCAAAACTCTCGTTATGCTCTGCCCTCTTCCATGAAGATACTTATTCTTTTAGTAATACTGCCAACAGTTACAAGATGTTCCATTCTTGGCTCTACAGCAAATATATTCACTTATTAATCAAAGGGAACAGTCTCCTTAGTGGTCTGCTTTTCAGATCTACTGATTCTTGAACCAAATATATAAGGAGTGAAAAAACTTCCTAGGAAGCTGTCAGAAGCCAGAAAGTAAGGGGCCACAAAAATGTTCAATAGGTTGCACTAATATTCTGAAAGCTCCCTGTTTGATGCATGTGGGTATGCTTTCCCCAAACCAAATTCCCTTTGATCTCTAAAAAAAATGAGTCAGAAAATATTACTCCTTCTGAGGCAGAAATGTCAGGAGGAGTAGGAGGGGGAGGAGGAGTAAAACTGACTCATCTTGAGAGTCAGATTAAACAAACTCTAGATATATTATCCATCAAGAACACTCTAATCAAAAATACAAACAATAGATTGTGGCACAGGAATGATGAAATAGTATTAAATCATAAATAGCATGGCCAGAAAGACTAGGGAAGTGATCGTCTCCTGGTACATGACACTTGTGAGACCTCACCTTGAGTATTATGTTCAGTTTGGGGCCCTTCACTAATACAAGGATATTGAGCCCCTAAAGTGAGTAGAGAAGAGAATGAAGCTGGTGAAAGGACTAGAAAACAAGATGTATGAGGAGCAACTGAGGTTGTTTAGTCTTGAGAAAAGGGGGCTGAGAGATGACCTCATCACTCTCTACAACTACCTGAAAGGAGGTTGCAGTGAGGAGGGTGTAGATCTCTTTTCTGAGGTGATAAGCAATAGGACATGCAAAAAAAGTATCAAGTTGCATAAGGGTAGATTTAAATTGGACACTACTCAGTATTTATGCATGGAAAGAGTAGTCAAGCATTGGAATGGGCAGCCCAGGGAAGTGGCAGAGTCCCCATCCCTGTAGCTACTTGAGACATGTGGATGTGACACCAAGGAACATGGTTTAGTAATGGTGGGTTAGGTTAATCGTTGGACTTGAAGACCTGGAAGGTCTTTGCCAACCTAAATGATTCTATGAACAAGGAACAAGATCTGTCTGGATGCAAGGTTACTACAAGCATCAGTCAACTATATTAAGAGAGGTCATTTTACGGTGATTGGAGATATTAGCTAATAGTTTAGTATAGCTCTTCACCTCTTATAGTTCCATAAGATGGCAGATTTACAGTACAGATTCTTCACAAGAAAAGCAAAAAGGGAAGCTACTGAAAATGGTGATTTATATTCCTAAAGAAAGGAGGGAAGGAAGAAGACATGGAAGGAATATAGAAAGTTTACTAGTCAGAAAAAAGTGGTGGTGGGGAGTCTATTCTGCCCACCTGCTGCTTCAGCTGAGACCAAATATCAGTCAACAGAAATAGCCCAAGAAAATTCAACTATCTGCTGGCCACACAGCACTACAGTAGGGCCCATAGTAGTTTCCTGTAACAGCACTACAGAGAGAATCAGAAGAACAAAGATTATGTTTAAAGTAATTGAAAAACTCTGAAGGTCTGAGAGATCCCTAATGACTAAACATTTGATCAAGATCAGGGCACAGTCTATTTGCAAACTACATAATGCCCATATTTAACCATGATGCTTCATATTTAGCCAGAGCACAACAGCATAACAGAAACACAAAAGAACCTTGGAAGTGGTATCTGCTGTGTCCCTGACCAAAAACTTCTGCCAAAAATACTTTGCTTTTCTAGATCCAAG
This sequence comes from Aythya marila, assembly GCF_965140915.1. Lineage (NCBI taxonomy): Eukaryota > Metazoa > Chordata > Aves > Anseriformes > Anatidae > Aythya > Aythya marila. The sequence goes on from NC_139042.1 coordinate 189,752,243, forward strand.
AGACATTCATAGATAAAAAAAAAAAAAAAAAAAAAAAAAGAGAGAGAGCAAGAGCAAATTCCCCAGTATCTCTGGTTCCTACACCTTTACACCCACTCTCATACTCTCATGAAGAAATCAAGCAAAGATGTATATATATGAGAGACAGAATTAAATATATATATATTTAATAAATAATTAACATAAGTTTCTAATAGTTTCTAACAGCAGAAAAAAAATGAGTTTATCTCTGGATGTTTGAAACACATCTGCATTGCATCTCAGAAATGAGTATCTTTTTCTTTTAATCTTCACATTGTTTGCCTCCTAAAACTAGGTATGCTTGTTACCAAATTCAAATAAAAGCTGTTTAATTACTTCTGCTGGCACTAATTTATAGCCTGTAGATTCTTGCTAATTAAGAACCTAATCACTGTTTCAATCTTCTCCATCACACTTCTATCACCTGCTGTGATTCATACCTGCTGATTCCCTTTAGGCACTAAAACCGTATATCAGAAAGACATTTCCTAGGATAAAAGTAAACTTTTTAACTATGTAAGAGGTAAAGAGAGGAGATATGCCAAAATTTATATGCCAAAATTTTATCCTTGCAAATTTTGAACAAGGCATTGCATTTCCTATATTATATACAAAGTCAGTGCTGTAAGAAGTCTGTAATTCAACTTGAAAACATTTTATACTCCTAAAACAAGATGATTTTAAACAATATTTTTCTCTGTTTTAGTAGCTCTTTTTTGAAAGCAAAAAGTCAAGAATAGAAAAAATCAAGAATACCAATTCCTAATTTGGCAATAAAACAGAGGAAAAAGAAATAACTAAGAATTTTTTTTTTTTTTTTTTCTGGGTTTATTCAGTCAGTATGTTAGCTTCTAGAAATTTCCAAACTTACATAGTTCAGATAATGTAGGGCTTGTTTGTTTGATTGTTTGTTTTTTATTTATATCGTCATGATAAGACTTTGATAGTTTCCACAGTAGTTCCCAGAAGTTTCTCCTATATTGAAGTTTATATGCACATTCATTTAAGCTTTCAGTGTATGTTTTGAGCTCTTAGAATAGCATGGAGTGTAATTTATCCTTTGAGCTTGAGTTTCTGTTTTTCCACAAACACATCAACTATGGGAAAAAAAAAATCTGTAATAATAAAAGACAGTATAATCAATACTAAGTTTACAATCTACATAATGGATGTCTTGAAATGGACCAACACTATCTTCTTTTGCTGAAATCATTACAATTTTATTCTCAGATTTTCTTATTTTTTTTGTGTGTGTGTGCAATGAAACATTTTTAACCCTTCCATGCTCTTTTTTTTTTTTTTTTTTTTTCTTTTTGATATGGTAGTGTTTTAAGTTTAATGTAATATTCAATCCTTCCTATTATATAGAGTTTGAAACAAACAGAGGGTTGTTTTAAAACAGCTAGAACATGTTTAATGTGCTTAGTGTGAATTGTTACTCTTAACAAGCAAAAGCATAGAAACCTCAACTAAATGAAGTACACTGGAAAAGGCCAAAGTTAAAACAAAATCCTTCTTACTTTTGGTAGTCTAGGTATTTTATAAAAGTATAGCAATTAGAATATAAAATAAAAAGCTTTAAACATTAATAAACACAGTAAACTCAAATTTGATAAATGGAAGACTGGTTTTGTTTAATTAGAACCAAAAGTTCCTCTACTGGTGACAATCTCTCATTACAGCTTTTTATAGGACAATATTTTTAAGGATCAAATAAAAAACCTAAATCTTTACACGTGCTGCAATAGGATTTTCATAGCAGTCATTCAAACCAAGCTGAAATAAGAGATACCCACATTTAAATAAACATTATTACACTTGGTAGAACTTTACTCATTTACAAGATTTACATAATTCTACGCTACTATATGTGGGTGGAGTAGGAGTTCAAAACAAATGAGTCAATATTTTTCTTCAGGAAAAATACCATTAGCAGAGCATTCATGAGCAATCATATAATCACAGGCAACTGTCCCAGACCCATAATATATGACGACAAACACACTTTAAAGAAACAGCTCAGAGAGAGAGAAGCTCACAGTATGGAAAAGCCAATATATTATTCCAAAAACAGTGAATTAACATAAAGCTTGACAACTTTCTTGCAACCAAGTATAACACAGACCCCTCAGCTGTAAAATAAGGTTATTAAAATTTCTATTCTGTCAATCTTCAGATCTCTTGCCTTGACATACTTCGAAGCTGTTCAACTTTCTACAGCTTTCTTTTACCCTTTTAACTAAAATCTACCTCAGCACGTCCTGAAAAACAGGAAAGACACACTAAGAACACAATCTCCTACTGCAATATATTGTGAGAGTTAATACTTTAGAATGATTAAGTTAAATGACCAAAACTATATTTTACCATCTCTTGTATGTAGGCATTTATGTAAAACCTCTATATAAAAGATGGGAAAGACCAGTTTAAATAGATCATTTTAGTTTGGTACAGTACTTTACAGACAGTAGTAACAAGTATTTATTCTCTGAAGAAAATATTTGTCATCTTAGCATAGAAGAATACAGACATGACATGATAATACAGGCCTCGTGGCGGAGACATAGGATGAAGCATAGAGGAGTAAAAGCATGAGACAATTAGAAAGTGGACCTTTGGAAAGCCCAGGGCTGTAAAAAAATAATTCACCAATGGTCAGTTAAAGAAATGGAGAGATAAGAACTGGGCAAAAATAGGTGCATGTGTAAGAAAGACACTAAAGAATACCTTCCAACTTATTACCTATGTAAAAGATTAGGATATAATATGTAACTGCAAACAAAAGAGTAAAAAAAAGATGTTATGAATGATAAGGATCATGCAAGACTAATCCCAAGCACACTTTAGAGTGAGAGAGAAGAAACCATTAATGATAAACCATCATGATATTCCTTATGGTGAATGAAGGAACATTCTCCTTCACCATCACATCAACATCATATTCCTCATGATGCTGGTGGCTCACCACAAGTCATAACTGATGCCAACAGCTTTATGATACAGAAGAGCAGGGAATTATGAATGTAATATCACTGAAAGGGGTAGACAGAAGGAAATGTGCCTATAACAATAACTGTACTATTTAATAACCACATTTTTCCTTAATAATATTATTTCCCCTACTTTCTTTTCTCTTCTTCTGTAATAATTCTGTAATAATAAAAATAATTATTTTACCACACTGTTAAAATTTCAAATACACTTTTTTATACTTTTTTTTTTTTTTTTTTCACATAACATGTTTCCTTTTGCCAATAACAAGACTGGGAGCACATTACCTTCCCCAAATTATTATCTGACTTGGTTCATGTAACTTTAAGTTTTCCACTTTTTTCTTCGCTTTCTCTTGTGTTTCTAAGCACTGAAGTTCCTGACCTCCAAATTATTTCAAAAATAACTAACACATTTGGAAACAAGGTGCCACCAACCAATGGACCGGAATATGAAGATAATTGAATTCAGGTTACACTGCCTTCCTTTATTTCTGCTACTGGGCAGTACTACTCCTACTGAACTCAAAGCAAATTTCTAACTGACCATTTCAGCATAGCCTCAGTTCTACATGTATGCTGTCAAGCCTAATGTTGCCTAACATATAACTGTTGTAATTTTTTAGACAACAGATAATCTCTCTCTCTCAAAACAATCTAGGTCTTATTTCTGTACATCAGTCTCATAGCTAATTGGGAGCCAAAACTCTGACATGGAACATGTCGCTGAAACAGAGTCAGAGTCCCCTGGGAACAGGTATGTGCCAGGTCGCTTTGCAACCCACCTTGTGAATCATAACTTGTAATGATTACGAAGAAGCACTGAAGATGTAGGATACCTCTTAACAGTAGGAAAAGTAGCTTCTCTGATTAGTTTTATTAGAAGTTAATTTCAAGAAATTTCTGCACAAAAGGATGCTATGTGCTCCTGTAAACTGCAGTTTGACTTGTGACAGCCTTGCATAAATTTCACCTTCTGGCCTACTCCTCACATCACTTTTACTAGACTCACGTCAGAAAAGCTAACCAGACTGAGAAGACAGTACACACTACACTGCAGGAGAAAAAGGAGACTCATTAAAAAGTAAATATTAAACATGACCACAAGACAGGATCCTCACTGAGAGGCAAGATTAATTATTGAGAAACAAATTACCTATGAACTTTGGTACATCTTTACATGTTTATTTAAGGAAAGATACTGAAAGATACTGACTTGACTTTCAGGGATGCACTCCTGCTCCATATAAAAACCACCAAAGGCAAAATTGCAAGTGTTCACAAACTTTGAAGAGTTGGCTCTTGACTTCAGTGTCTTTTGGGATGAAAGTGATTGGATATAAGTACTCATTTGTAGCTTTTGACTACTGCAGCCCAGTGAATATGACTTTTTCTACTTCAAGTAAAGATCCAGGGTCTGTGCCCCAAGCTGTGAGCAGAGGTCCGGTATCCCCTTGGCAGCAGCTGGGCTGAGCTGGTTTCAGTGCCTGCCTCTGGGCCGAGTGCCTGCTGCCTGAGCTGGGCTCTGCCAGTGCCTCAGTAGGAAGGGTCTGGCAAAGCCAGGGAGTCACTGCCCAGAAAACATGAGCCCGTGGGGGGCTGAGCCTGGGGGAGGCTGTGGGATCATGCTCACCCTGCTGGTAGCAGCCAGGAGGCAGCAGTGTGGGAAGCACATTGAGATAATCTGGAGCAGATCCGATTGCTGAGCAGGAGAATTCAACCAACATCAAAATCCCTCCAGCAAAGGTGCAGGCTCCCCAGGAGCCCTCCTACCACCCCTCTGCCTTGGGAAGACTGACACCATTAGGACCAAGAGAGATGCTGGAAAAGTGAGAACAGCACTTGAGAAAAAGGTAAAAATTAACAACTTTTCCAGTACAATAAGAGTATTACTATTAACTTTTTTTTTTTTTTTTTTTTTTTTTTTTTTTCCTGTATCAACCTACACTCACATTTTTAAATCTGGACTCAAATCTACTTTTTGTCTTTTCATTAGATTACTAAGATTTTAACCAGAACACTTGTAAATTCTTGGATCCATGTATGATATGTTTCATAGCAAGAAAGGATTTGTGAAAACAAAAAGGAAACCCTGAGATGGAATTAAAACAGCATGAATAGCAAACTGTTACAAGAGTATGTAAGCAGTATAAAATGTTAGAAAATGAGATTGGAAAAACCTTTTAATGATCAGGAAAGCATTAACTTACCACAAGGTCAGAAGTAGTTTTCACTTGATCTTCAGAGAGTAAAGTTCTGTAACTGACAGTGATAAAGAAGGAGTACTCCCCCCCCCCCCCCCCCCCAATCCTCAAATTTCTAGTGAAATTACATCCAAAAGCAAGTACTAGATATAGTCATGTCCTTAGCACCAGGGCCTCTTCTGCAGAATTTACTATACTGCAAAGACCAGTACTATATTTAACTACCAAGTGTAACTAATTCCAAATGGGTACATATAAATGGAAATAGAAAGAAAGGAAAAAAAAATCTATATATGTATCATTGTCTTTTATATGCTAAAGTACATATGAATAACAAAAAATAGCTTTGCTGTTAGACACTTAGTTCCTAAAGCATATTAAAAATTGAAAGTATACTATGGATGAAAGAGGGAAATGTTTGCATATGAGTGATGTGCAGTATGACACCAAAAGGAAAACAATCAAGTTGCCAATTCCATTAGGTTGTACTTAGTTTAGATAAAAGGTGTTCATAATCCAGTGGAGTATACTGAACTGTTCCCCCATGCTGCTTTTTAATAACTTTAAATATTAATACCATAAACTAGCTACTTTAACTACTCAACTCTCATTGAAGCAGTTGCAAATGCAAAATCACAGTAGATTTATTTTCTTGCTAAGATATATATTGTGTTTATTTCAACAAATAAAGGTATTACTATTTGATATGCATATACTTTGGAATATAACTAGATTTTCACTATCTGTAACCATAAAAGCACTAGTCAATAGGAAAATATACAATGATGTGTAGTCACATATGTTCCAACTTGCCATTGGAACTACAAACTCTCAACAGAACTTAGCCCTGGACAACTTCTGTATTTTATGCGACAGATGTGTTGCACATGAACACTGAAGGATCAAAGCCCAAAGCTGATTTCAATCTCTTCAAAAGACTGCTTGAATCACTAGGCTAAGACCTAGTGACCCTTATAGAGGCTTTTTCTGTTTGCAAAATGCCTACTTCCCTGACTCCATTGGGGTTCGGCTTTTACAAGAGCAAGGGATGCCTTTAGAGGTTTAATCACTGTTTCACAGTGAGAATTCTAACCTTCTCAATCTGAGTTCCTCTAGGCAAAGACACAGAAATAATTCCTCCAGAAGCTACCCAAAGGTCTGCTCATATACCTTAGAAGAATACTCTCCAGTGTGGGTATCATAAAAAAAAGAGAGGTGCCTGATATACAGCCTATGCTCACTCTTCTCTCTTGGTCACCTCTACTGAAACTTGATGAATATACTTAGCCACTTTTCCCATCAAACATCCAGAAATCATTGTAAACTTAGCTTGCATAATCTAGCTGACACACTCTCTACAGATACTTAAGTGCCTAAGTCCTGTTCTTTCTGATTTGCATTTTCACTTTTACCATTTTTTCTTCAATTCACCATCATTGAAATATACCTGATATTCAGTGTAGAGTTAAAAATATAGATTAATCAGACCAAATTCAGGTTATGAAACTCATCTATTTTTAATAGATTTTAATATGTCTCTAGTCATATGGACAGCTACATGTCAACACTTACTCGATGTCTTAGTCTGTGAGTGGAATGTCAACCCCCACAAAAGAATAGTAAAAAAGTTAAGATAAGAGCTTAGTTTCCATAAATATAAACTCAAAGCATTATGCCTGAAATGTCTATTCCCTTTCCATCTCTGATGAGGAGAAGTACCAGGAGTTCAGCTGAGATACTGTTCCCCAGATCCTGACTTGCTATCAGACTCCCACCTATACATAGCAGAGCTTCTAACTCTGAACATCTCACCTAAATCTTTTCATTTCCACAAAAGTAATGGAACTAACTCCTGGGCATTTCACCTTTTCTGCAGACATTAAACGTTGCTAGAAGAGAAGGATGGAAGAGGTCCCCAAATACTTTGTTTCATCATAAATTTTACCACTGCTTTTTCCCTGTTGAATCTTCTCCCTCTATAAATAACTCCAGTCACTACAAAGAAATGTCAGTAGCAGCTGTCCAAAACTTATAGGTTTCAGTCTCAGACACAGATTTCAAAGTAGAAAAGAAAAAGCAAGACTGAAACAAAGACATTAATTTAAACTCCTGTCCACACTGGCAAAAATAGAAGATACAGTATTAGCGCTGAATCTTCACGTCTTCAAGCCTGAGAAGATACACTGGTAAAGGTTCATATCCAATTCCTATCTGATAGCTACATCAGAAGCTCTAGGATATTTATCTAACATAAATGTTCAAATCCTTAGGCATTGCAATTCCCATAAAAATAGGACCTAACATCAGTCTGAAGTAAAGTCCTTGTAAAAGAGATTTTTATCCAAAGTAAAAAGTTGTCAGATTTCTAAAAAAAATACATGTGCTACTTCTTGTGTCCTTTGTCAAATGTATTTTGGTATTAGGAGAGCAAAACCAGTAGCACAAACATTCCTGTGAAATCCTTCTAGACTTTTTCAATAGTTTGGCACACACTGCAAAGTTCCCAGACAGTCAGGCAACTCCAGTGGTTTCAGATTATCAACTCCCACTGCCGCATATTGTTACTTATCTATTTTTGCTGAGGAAGATGGGAAATGTAAATGTTTATTTTCATGTGAAAACCTACCATGTGCAATTCTTTTTTTTTTTTTTTTTTAATTTTTATTTTTATACAATGAAATTATGACTTTTAAAATAGAAATTTATCACTGTGAGAGACAATGCCTTCCAATCAAAAAAATACTGCAATAGCTTTGTTTTTAAAAACCAAAGAAGAGATCCAGTCTTCTTTGAAGTTTTCCTTCATGGCCCAGTGAATTTCTCCTTCTTACCAACCAAATAAATATAGCAGTGTAAAGGTTTTTCTATATTTTATAGCATCTGTCCAGTCAGTCTTGCTTGCTTTAATACATTCCATTTCTTTCAATAAAATTTCAAAAAATAACATTTTTCCAGTCTCAAATTTGATACAGAATCTTCTAATTTTAATTTCACCAGTTTCTTCTAAAATAGATATGGTACTCCATAGAAAGACCAATGTAAATCATAAATCATACATTTAGAAGGATATTTAGAGAAGAAACCATGGAGAACTTCCCAGAAATGCCAGTATCATCTCCATTTGCTATACTTTCTTATGATTACCTTTCATGTTATGAACTGCCCTCATATCATTAATATATAAAAATAGCAATTTTATCTACATGCCATAAACCCTTTGTTAGCAAGTACAGATATAGAAGTTACTGAGTCACAAGCCCTCAGGAATGTTTTTGACTTCATAAATATATGTTTTATTTTGGCAATGTAATGGCTATGCAATTAAGATAAATGAGATAATCATGCACTTCTAATATAACACACTGAAACTTTTAATTATACATATCACACAGCCCAGTAAAGAGTTTCTACTCTGAATGGAGCATCCTAATAGGCATATAAGAAGGTTCCCAAAAACTCAGTAGCAGTGCAATCATGTGAACAGAAATATTGCAGCTCTTTATTGGTTTCACACTGTGAAACTCACTAACTTTCAATTTTGGGATGTTATTCAACATAATGTGAGCAGCTATTCTATGCCACTGTGTGTAACAACAACAACAGAATATGTAAGGCTAGTAATAAAACAAGAATTTGTTAAAGCCAACTGCCTTGTCCCATTAGAGATGATAGGCTGAGAAAAAGAGGCAGTAAGTCAGATTCAGAATTGCCATACTATATTAAGTCATTTTGCTCTGATTATGCCAATGAGAGCAAAAGATAGGAAGAATTAAACAAGACAGCATGTTTTCCAGTACTATGAAAAACACATAGTTACATAAACAAAAAGAGTCAAAGAATAAGTGTTACATCTAAATGATAGTCTGTACAGAAACCTCACTGTTTTATCAAGAGAATAATTACTTTCTTAATTCATTCACTATAATCTCCTTGGGCGGGATTCTGATGAAGCATTCCATGCTGTTGACATGGAAGCTTTGCTTCCTTTTTGCTAACACATGTTCGTGGTATTTCAGATACCACTTATTGTCTTCTTGACAATAAATAAATGAAAAGCAAAACAAACAAACAAATAAATCCATTGTATTTTGCGTTGTATATTCTACTATTAATTCATTTTATTTTTCTTGGAATATTGTATAAATTACTAAAAAAATGCAATTCCATATTCACTTCACATATGCAGCAAATGTATGTAGAATATAATTTCCAAATACTTTGACTGATTTTTGCAGTTGAAGCACTTTCATATAACATCTGTAAAAAATCTGGAAATCATGGAAATCATGTAGGATAAAGCATTTTTATTCAGTTTCTCATCAGGTTAAAAAAATAAATAAATCCTGAAATATTTCTATATATAGATATTATTTCTAAACCTACAATATATAATTCCTGCTGTCTAGTATTATTCATTAAGCATAACAGCCTACAAATAAAAAATATCACAGAAGCAGATCTCTATCCTATAAACTACCCTAACATTCAACTGGCAAACAACTTTTTTTTGCAAGAGTCTGGCATTTTATTTAAAACAGTTTAATACCAATATTCACCATCAAAAACCTCTAGAGATATATCAAGTACCACATGCTTTAAAATGCCTTTGAGAGTCCTCTCATACATTTACAGAACATAGCTCTCATAAAACAGCTTTATAGTTGAAGAGTTCATGGTTTTGCAAAGAAGTCATTATAATGTCCTATGACACATACAAGTAAGAGAAAATTTCAAATACCAGGCTAAACTACTGCTGTTGTTATATTACCAGCCACCTTATATTTAATATTAGAATATTTATATTTAAGAACATAACAGAAGTTAATTTATGTTCCCGCATCTACTCATAAATGTCTTAAAACTAACGAAATAATATCAAAATGAACTTCCTGGATTTGGATTGCATGTGAAAATACTTTACAAAAATACACTACTAAAGCTAATGCTTTATTGAACAGTTAAAAAAAAAAAAAAGCTTAATTCCCATTGTAGGAAAATTACCCCCAAAAAATGTTAAGAGTAAGCAGGAGAAAATAAAAAGCCTTGTCAATCATTACAGAGAAGTCACACATCAGACACAAAACCCTTAAGAAGAATCTAGTCCATTTCCCTGTCAACCTACAGTTCTAGTCAAAGCAATACATACATCTCTTAGGGTTTTTAAGAAGCTACTTTAACAACTCAGCATTCTGCTCATTTCTTTGATGTTTCACAAGTCTTTGTAGAACTGCAGCTTCTTTCAGTTTGTTGCCCATGCACGTGATACTAAAGATGATAGTTGCATACTTGTGTAACAGAAGTCATACATCTCATTCAATAACATCCATTGACTGTTGTATATTCATAAGCTACTCTGTATTTTTGTCTCAGTAGAATCTAATAATATTCAGTAATGCAATACCAGGAAAAGAAAAAAAAAAAAAAAAAAAAAGATTAAAAAAATGGGTATGTTTCCAAGTGCCTTACAAGGGAAAGTATGAAAAATGAGCTCATTTTTTCCAAAACAAATCAATATTTCTAAAACTTACAGACAAACTGATAGAAACCAACTTGCCAATGTTAATTTGTCCTTCTGTTTCCCTTAGGAATTAAATATTCCTTTCAAAGGGAAGCACACATAGCTACTTGGGCTACTGAAAAGGGTCATGTATTTATGCTATGACAGGCATTGATTACACTATTTTGATAAGTCAGCTAATGAATAGCGGTAAAAACTAGCTTGCAGTGGAAGTCTGCCAAGATTCTATTTAGAAAACCACAACCAGATATATCAAAAACTCTTTACAGATTAATGAAAAGCAGGAAAAAATATATTGACAATATATTAATTATGCTTCAAAATTAGATTTTCAAATTAAGAAGAAACAAGTGCATTTTGTTTCACTGCATATTCTCATTTTAGTTTTAAAAATAGCTCCCCATGTGAAAGGAAAATGCAAGATAGTGAAATGCCCTCCAGGAAATAAATAAATAAATAAATAAATAAAATTTGAATCTTATATTCATAATTTGAATGATTCAAAAGTTCTATGTGCTTACAGTAGTGCAAACCATCTGAAAGAGAGATGTACCTGTACTTAAGCTCCAAATTACTCCAATAATATCATGTCATCCAAAAAAAAAAAAAAAAATAATAATAATAAAGTGTAAATAAGAAACTGTGAAAAGTTAATTATATATTAACACTAATACCCCAAGCAGAGCTACAGGCTGGGAAAGGAATGGTTGGAGAGCTGCCAGGCAGAGAAGGACGTGGGAGTGATGGTGGATAGTTGGCTGAATATGAGCCAGCAGTGTGCTCAGGTGGCCGAGAAGGCCAACGGCATCCTGGCTTGTATCAGGAACAGTGTGACCAGCAGGGCTAGGGAGGTGATCGTCCCCCTGTACTCAGCTCTGGTGAGGCCGCACCTCGAGTACTGTGTTCAGTTTTGGGCCCCTCGCTACAAGAAAGACATCGAGGTGCTTGAGCGGGTGCAGAGAAGGGCGACGAAGCTGGTGAGGGGCCTGGAGAACAAGTCCTACGAGGAGAGGCTGAGGGAGCTGGGCTTGTTCAGCCTGGAGAAGAGGAGGCTCAGGGGCGACCTTATCGCTCTCTATAGGTACCTCAAGGGAGGCTGTAGCGAGGTGGGGGTTGGTCTGTTCTCCCACGTGCCTGGTGACAGGACGAGGGGGAATGGGCTTAAGTTGAGCCAGGGGAGTTTTAGGTTAGATGTTAGGAAGAACTTCTTTACTGAAAGGGTTGTGAGGCATTGGAACAGGCTGCCCAGGGAAGTGGTGGAGTCACCATCCCTGGAAGTCTTCAAAAGACGTTTAGATGTAGAGCTTAGGGATATGGTTTAGTGGGGACTGCTAGCGTTAGGTCAGAGGTTGGACTCGATGATCTTGAGGTCTCTTCCAACCTAGAAATTCTGTGATTCTGTGATTCTGTGATTCTGTGATTCTGTAATACAAGAAAAAACAATGGCAGCATTTATTGGGGCTAAAATCTAATGCTAAATTCTATGTCACCAAAAATTATTTCTCAGCTTTGCTTCGGGAAACTTCCCAGGCACAATACTTTATTTCAAGCTCTGGAATCTTTTACACCTTCTTCCAGTAGAGACTTAAGCTACAAAACAAACAAACAAACAAACAAACAAAAAAGAACAAATATGGCATGGATGCAGTTTCTAGACAGATATACACTGCAGAAACTAATTTTACATCACTGCTTTGGAGACCAAGGTACTTCCTCAGACAGACTCAAAGCATGAAAATCTAAAAATATAAGCATCACACACTTCCAGATACACACTTAGTAATTTAATAATAAAGGAATTTTAGTGACTCCTGTGTAATATCATGTAATTATAGAAAAACATTCCACAATTTGAAAGGACTGGCTACTTCAAAAATATTAAGTATCGAATTGTAAAGCAGACATGAATTATGATATCTTTTAACTCTTGAGGATCACAGAAATAAAAGCCTCAGTTGGTAGAACTTTTTATATTAATCTCAAACAATGGCATAATCTTCCTCTTGTTCTTTTTTACGTCCATCCTTAAGCACTAATACCCACTTCACTTCTTTCTTTGTTCAGCCCTCCACTGAATACATACTTAGCTCTAAGGCCTGCACATGCACAGCTCTCTAGGAGCATCTTTAGGGGTAACCACAAGAGCAAATCTCCAGCTGCACATACTGCCTAGCTGCAGAGCATCTGCAGGAGGTTGTCCACCTCCAAGATTCAGCCTTGCCCGCAACTAACACATCCTTAAAGTGCTGGAAAGAATGTCATCCATTGTCATTTACCCGACATGTTCTCCGGCACACGATGTGCAACTAAAATAGTTGCTGGTGCTGCACTTATTAAGCAAAAAACTGCATGCAACCATGTCAGAACTCCGCGTCTGTGTGAAACACATGCACAAACACAACAAGAAAACCATCCCCACATCAGGTTTCCTACAGACATTTTTTTTCAGATGGTTGACCAAGATTATCACTGACCATGCTGCCTTTGCTGCCTCTGCTGTGTAAGACCACCCAGAATGGGCCACCATATAACTATGCAGGACCTGCCTGATACGAAGACAACTCTTCAGAGTATTTCCACCAAAACCCAGAAAACATTACTGTAGGGAGAATGAGACAAACTACAATTAGGCCAATTCCTGTGGCCATCTAATGAGCAGCTGGTAATACTGTAGCACTTGAACTGAACAAGCCCAATTCCCAGAACTGAAGGGAGTTCACAGTATTCATGTCCATAACCTATCTGGGCCACAGTGATTTTTATTTCTCCTTTCATTGCTGACAAGACACTTTCACAAGCTGGCTGATCCAGAGACTGTGAGACAGGAAAGTAATCTGGTCTAGTGGGAGGTGTCCCTGCCCATAGCAGGGAAGTTGGAACTAGATGATCTTGAAGGTCTCTTCCAACCCAAACCATGCTATGATTCTATGAAAGTGCAGAAAGAAGACTGAGTTTTCAAGGAAAGCACCCAAATAGGGACTGGAGAAGCTCCTTATATTGGCAGTAGCTAAAATAGTCCAAAGAGCAGCAGTGGGAAAGCAGCAAAAGCATTTTTTCCAAGGGTCTTGAAAAAAGTCACTTTTATTAACTGTAATTAAGGGGTAGATGTTTTCTCAAGGCAGGATGGTCTGAGCATTTTCTTTTCAAAGCAAACCTTCAGTGATCAGAGGTTCCTTCACTAGGCACATAGTAAGAGTTGAGGTTATGGCTAAAGGCCTTGTGAACACCTTAATTCATGAGAATTTTGTCAGGAAAACAACATCAGTAAAACAGTTAGGTATCCTCATGTGATATATGTTCATTCCATCTACATCCCCGGGAAAAAATACAAGAAACATTAAGCATATGTAAATCTCAGACAGGTAGAAGACATTGTTAGTGATCAATAAGGTCATGGAGCAGAGTGGACTTGGCATTGCCAAGGCCGTCTCTACAATGCCTCCATCAAGTACAGTAAGACATTCATTCTGAAGGCTGTCGTGATTCCTGAGACACCAGCCCGGGGAGAAGTACTATGTAGAGGTGAGCTGTAATGATGATAAACCATGCAGACTCACTGCAGAACCACTGTGCTACCGACTGGCACAAGCCTGGTTATGGCTAGTTTCCAGAGCAAAATTAATACTGAGTTTGTAATAAATAGACAAGAGGATGACAAGCTGTAGCACTAATCAGATCTCTTTAGAGTTCTATAAGGTCTCAAGGGGTGTGGAGAATATAGGTAGACTGAGAACAGTGCACCTGAGAAAGGTGTATACTGAACCTTGTAGGACTAATGGCAACTCTGTAAGCATCAGTCTGATTCATACAAAGACATACCTGCACCATTCTACAGTACCTACAGTTCTGAACTGCAGACAAATACTCCAGCATGAGTTATTATTACTACTATCACAGACTCTTAGGCTACACTTCTACCTCAGCAAAGCAAGCCCAGTTACATCTTCTAGCTGAACCTCTAACCACACGTGCATTCCCTGTGCTCCATTTCTCCTTAAACTCATTCTTTGCTAGAAATACATTAATGTGATACCATTAATTTATCTCCACACAAGTCAAGGCAAAACGGTGAAACCAGAGGGCTACACTTTTAACAGGTCTACGTGCTACTATTAGATTTGCATAGACCTCTCATGGACAACTCACCTGCATATATTGTTGATTAATCTTTTAAGGTGTTATAACAAAGAGAAAAACTTATACCAGCCTCAAGAGGTACTGTGAAAATTAGCTAATACATGATAAAGTATTTTGAATTCTTCAAAAGACAAATGCTGCAGAAGCATATTCTATTGCTACTAAACCACAAGTCTACATAGGACAAATGTTGACAAAGGACAGAGAGGATTACGGTCTTCAAGTGAATCATTTTTATTTTATATCTTGGCATTTTTATGGACCTTATCACTGTAAGGTCTGAACAACTCACAAATACTAATTAACTGAGCCTGTTTAATTATTCTCCCAGCTTACACAGGGGAAACCCTAGACCCAGTCCAATCTCAGTTCTCCTTTAACAATAGATGAGTCAGAAGGAAGGAAGGACAAAACACAGTATGTAATGTTGATACTCACTGACCTAATGCATTTTTCCAAGAAGGTTGTTCAAAATAGAGCAACCTCTAAGCTATCAGAACTCATACACAAGGTCTCATAGAGCCATACATGAAACATTCATAAACCTCTCAGTGGTGGGTCCACATTCGCTATATTGTGTGCATACCTGATAAGGCTTAACTTGTAAAACAAGCATTGTTAATAAATATGCAAGGACCATTCCCTTAAAGCCAATATTTATTGAAACATTATAAAAAATAATTAAAATTCACAGTATAATAATTATATATACATATAAATTATAAATCCATCTATCAGATAAAGTTATTTTCTGCTAATAACAAGACTGCACCAATCTGTCTGATTCTTCCTGTACATGCATCACTGAAACTACAAAGTAAGCTGTGGTGCAATCATTCTGTTTCATTAAGCTGCTGAAAAAAAAGTCTGTAAGTGCATATAATATGAAAATTATTAGGCGGACTAAAGCAATATTGAAGTCCTCAACCTTTTTGTTCTAGTCATTGGGAAAAAAATAGAGTTTTAGTCTGAAAGATGGAAAAATTCTATCTATTAGAGACAGTTATATTGCTTAGGAAAAAAAAAAAAAAGGCTTTTACTCAACATGCATCTTCAGTGAAAGAAGTCTCAGATTGTTTAAAGAAAATATCACCTCTCAGATATTTTTGGTACTGTTTTATTTTTCAACATTTGAAAGCCTAAGGAGGGCTCTTTCCCATCTTTAACAGCGAGGGACCGATCCTACAGACAACTGAATTTAGGGTAGTGACTGACAAAAGCAGCCAATTTGCAGTGTCATTCAAATCAGCTGTAGGAATCAGTTATGAAATACCAGATACACACTTTTTCTTTTTAAACACAGGGTACATAAGCTGGCCTCACTTGTCCCTTTGAACCCAGGCACTTCTTTTCCCTGTTCTTTCTGACCTCTGCATTCAGATACCTGAGCCTTCACATGGCAGTAACAGTCCAGCTCATCTGCCCATGTCTTGCATTAGTCTATTGCACGCAAAGCATGACATGTCCAGGTAACATAAGATGGCAGCCATTTCTTATCAAAACTAACATTAGTATTTTTACTGAATTACATACATGTACACTGGCTTTGATGTAGGACTGTGTGGACTCTTGAAGATATTCTCCCCCCAAGGTAAAGTTTTCAGTGTGCTGCAGGTCAGGATATGCAGAACAAGTAAGAAGCTTCCCTACATAGACATGCAACGATGGCAAACAGCAAGCTGATCACTTTGCTGCATTATTCTGGCTGTTTTGAGCTGGAAACTGGACAGGATACTATCCCTACATAATATGGTAGTGCAGAAAGCTGGCTGTTGTCCTTGCATGTCCCCTAGAGATTGCTTCCTGCAATGGATATATAAGAGAAAAGGGCCAGCAATTATTAAGTTTGGGCAAAAGAATGTTCCTGCTCCTTGATAATGACAATATTGCAGTTGTTTGTGATACTACTCTGCTTTTAATTCCACTTCATAAATTATTCCATTTCAAATTACAAAATGCTTTTCTCCAAATGGGTCATTTACCTAAAAAAATATGTCCTTACATTCCATTAAAACCAAACAGGTGCAGACCAAGTTATCTGCTGGTTTAATTTTGTTAGCAGGCATTTTCATCTGGAATTTATACTGGAAATTAGTTTTTTAAACAAATTGAAAACAACAGGACTCCCTCAGTTCTTTGACTGAATACCAATGGTAAAATAAGAAGGTGAAAACCTCTTTGACAATACTGCAGTCCAACAACTTCTAATTTTATTTCCATGTAATGAAAAGAAAACTACCATTTTTTGTCCATACAGCGAAGTTGGCTGTGAGGTCTTGTGAAGCTGTGAGGTCTCATGCTCTCCAGTTGGTTGCATTATATTAATTTGGTATTGCAATCCAACACAAATGAATTAAATCTTGCTGATGGATAATATCAGTATCTTTTATATACTTTGTGACATTGAATATCCTTGCTTACAGTACCTGACAAAGCAAAGGTAACTAAAAGAAGGCTGTCAAGTTTCATATTTTCATGACAGCACACAAGGATGGATCCTGTTAAACTTTCTGTGCATGCTCACAGCTGGCACACTGTCAAGGGGCACTGTAACATAAATTAAGGTCAGCATATGAATCACCATGTCAGTGTATGCACAGTTGGACTCTTAAAAACAGATGTGAGGGCTCATGTCTCTCTGCCACTATATTCACAGATAATGAAACCTAATAGATCATATTTTCAAAAATAGCCATAGAAGTAGCAAAACTAACTACAAAGTGCCTTTCTTTGCCTGATACTCACCTATGTAAATGTTGTTTGTTTGTTTGTTTTCTCATAAAAAGTATACAAGTGTCATTCTGATTATTCCATTTCAGACTTTTATATAGAAAGATCCTTCCCATGTAGCATGGCAGTACCTGGGTTATCAGCAATTCTTTAAGGATTTCCAGGCAACTGATGAATTTTTTTTTTTTTTTTTTTTTTTGCTTAGGTCTTAGCAGTTGCCCTGCCAGCCTGAGTCCCTGGCAGGAGTTGCACAGAGACCATGGGAAGTAGACCTTTGTGGTCTAGAACAATAATCAAGGTCTTTGTCCTCTGCATGGAAAACCCTGGATACTTGGCTTCACCGGGACTGAAGGCAGCTTTTCTATGATGGTTAAATGAAGGAGGACGATAATCTCAATTTAATATCCTGGAGTCAGTTTTTACTGTTTACCATCAAATAAAAGGAACCCTCCAGGGGAGGCGAATCTCTAACCCTATTGATTTCATAACAACAAAACGCATTTACATGTTTGCCACCTGCTCTTTTTACTGCAGACTATTGGCATGGCAGCACAGGTGCCACAGAGACCCTCAGAAGCCCTTCATTCTGCCTGATTTCTTCTCCCAGAGCAGTGAGAGCCAGCCCACCCTGAACCACTCAGTGATGGGGCAGGGACAGGGCAACAGTTCAACTCTATTCTTCTTTGGGCAAAACGGAGCTGCTGAACTGACCATCAGGTAGTTTAGATTAAATTAACCCCCATCTCTGAAGGGCAAACTTCCCCTCTTTCCACTTGAGGAGCAGTGTTAATACACCAGCTTTATTCCTGACTTATTCAAAGCCTTTGCAGGCTAAACACATTGAGTATTTGGTAATATTTCTTATTTAAAAGCATGTCATTTATGTTGGTATCACTTTCTTCTAACTGGAATTAGTTTATGCTACATTGAAAACCCTATTCTACTCGTCCAAAAGTAGAGTAAATTGAGAAAATTAATGATATGTTGAAATAAATGATTTTTCCTTCTATTAAGTATGTTGAATTTAGGAAAAAAAAAAATCCGGATGTATTTCTGTATAGCATGCTCTTCTTGATAGCAATAGATGAAATAACTGAACAAAAACACGCAAATTCTAAGTGGCATTGGACTTAAATGTTCAAAAAAGGGAGGATAATGACAGAGTAATGATTACACAGAAATGTCTATTTTCATACTTTTCTATTTTTGCATAATCACGCCACTTAATAAAGCTCCAGAAAGATACCATGCACTGCAAAATTTAATTTATGCAGCATGTAATTCAGCTGTAGTTTGAGACAGTCTTACTTCTTAGCGGATTATAGCACAGTATTATTTTAATGTTGCTCCACAAAGACATTAATTAAACAGTATAAAGATAAGTTCAAAGCCAGTTGAATTTCAGGCCAAGAAAGCTTTCTAGCTATCCTTATAAATGTCTTTTGTAGACATTTATCAAATTCTACAGGTTTGCTTTCTGAAACTGATAAATCTTATTTACATTTGAGAAGTTTGAACCCAGCCTGTTCAGCGACTCACATGAAAAGTGTTTAGATCAGTTCCACAGCTCTCCAACCTGTGCAGAACTCCTTCCTTTGTGAGATCTTGCAACTCTTGCCAAAATTGGTCTGTGTATCCATTTTCTGTGAGCCATGTTTGTGTCAGAGAAACACAAGCCAGAATCTTGTCAGTTGAACTCACTACTTGCTGCCTGAGCACTGCTACTTCTGCAGTCACAGAGTAGAGTACTTTGATTCCAACGATAAGATTTATAGCATCTCAAGTTAGTAAATAATGAAAAAGTCATAGCACACACAAATCACACTTCCAGGGTTTAAATTCTGTAACGCTTTTTTTTTTTTTTTTTTTTTTTTTTCTTAAAAGGTTCCAGTTGAAGAAACTATTTGAAAGGCACAAAGATAACTACAGCTTTTGCTGCAGGATTTGAGAAACATACAATACAGGAAAATAAATAAATAAATAAATAAATCACAGTTTAAAATAGAAAACCTTAATCAGCGATTACTGTGAAGCAATGTAAATGCTGATGTATTTACAGATGAAAGGAGGTCACAAAACTCATCCAAAATACTTTATTTTCAGGAACTCCTAATTCCAGTTTAGCAAGTAGTATTAAAAAATCCCGTAAATTTACAGTCAAATTATAGGCAGCTAGGGTACACTGCCTTCTCCAGTAAAATATGTACTTCCATATAAATCAAGTTTATAGTTCACACTGTGTTGTAAATGTGTTACAACTATTCCTTTTAAAAGTGTATTAACAATTTTTGAAGGAAAATAGAAGATGCCATTTATAAAGCACATGCCTCTGAAATCTTCCTGAGGGCAAATGATACAACTAAAGGGCCAGCAGGAGGTAGCATATTCATCACTCTCTTTGACACAAGGGACCAGGGACAGAATTTTGAGATCAGTCCATCAGATAAGGGACATGCAGCATGAGAGAATCAGAGATGGAAAACAGCTTACAGGAAAACAAATTTTTTCTTTGCTCATTGTAGTTCATTTGAGTTTGTAGCCCTGAATTCTGCAGTGAATTTCAAGATTCACAAAATTAATCTCAGGATCTGAAACCATCAAAATGGTGTTGAACAAAGTCAGAAACACCTCCCCAACGTACATTTTGTTCAAAGCTGAACCATGGATCGCATATAAGAATTGTGAACTTCTTTTAACCTTTCAGTGAAAGTAAATCAAGCAAGTAGTTCATATAAATGGATATATAAAATGGATACTAGGTAGTTTCACACCACACAACTCTGCAAATCTTCCACTCCAAAGACAGAAAAATGTTATTTTTTGCAGTCACTTAGGCCTGCCTGAACAAGAAAGTTGAGATGTTACTCTACAAATGAAGGAGGTAAGCAGTGTGGAACAATCCTAACTAAGAACCAAAATGCATTTGGGAATTCAACTTCACCTACTGAATTGCAAAAAATGTTTACAAAAATCAAGACAGATATTCAATGACGAAAACACAAAATTTAAAGGGGGATTTAAATATAAAAAGGAAACATGTATATCACTCAAATTATTCCTCTCCTATCATCTGTTTATATTATGACTACTTAAAAATGCAAAAACAACCAGAAAAGTCCACAACCCTAACACACTGCAAAATATGCAGTCAAATTCTCAAGAAACTAAGTTTTTCTTTGTTGGAGTAAAACCCCTAACAATCCCAACTATATTTCTCAAAGAGCAGGTATATAGAAACAAACAAACAAAACAACAAAAAACCATCTGTGAAACAGTAAGAGAACAAAACAAACAAACAAACAAACAAACTCTAATTTTTACGCTACTGCTTTTCCTAAACCAACAAATAGAAAAACGGGACATTTTTTTGAGCAGTTTTATAGCTACAAACAAGAGATAAATGAAAAAATGTAACATAAAATTAGAGGTGAGTGGTTAAAGATAAATTGCCATAGTTAAACCAAGCTTTGTTCTACTCTTAAAAAAAAAAAAAAAAAAAAAAAAAGAGAGAGAGAGAGAACACAAGAACACGTTTTTCTAATTTAATTATAAAGGCTTCAGTAAATAAATAAATATTCCAATAAATGGGAATATTACTTTATAGAAGTCCTGAAAAAATGAACTAGCTACTGAAGCTTATACCTTTGAAAAAGACTTCAGAAATATAGGGACCAGTTTTAATTTGGAAATCCAACCTCCAAATGCCAGCTTAAACCTAGATCAGAACTTAAATCTTGCTTTTTGGCGTTGTGCATTTTATGTGCAAATAAAATGTTATTGCAAATGTGGTTAATGAATTCTTTTTATTGAACACCTACATTAGAAGCTCAAAAAATATATATAAATAAATAAAAATCCAAGGCACAAATTGCTCAGGCACTGTTAATATAGAAAATCTCAAAATACAACATAGGAACAAATAGCATCTGATCTGATGATTGGATTAACAAAAGTGGGACGACAACAATAAAGTGGAAAGTCAAGAACTAAAAATAATTGATACTAAAAATTTGGGGATTTTCCAGTTGGAAATGACAGAGGAGGAAAAAGAACTAAGATGATGAACAACAGACTAACTATATACTATCACTGTTATGAGGCTGTGAAAGGACAACTGCTAACCTAACAAATTGTAAGAGGGGAGATACCACACTAAAAAGTGCAACTGCAAGTGTTAAAATTCAGAGTGTACGTTTTCAAGACACTGTAAGCTTGGGAATACTGAAATGATTAAGAGAATTGCAAGTATATACTCTGAAATAATGCTGGAAAAATATATGATTTTATGCAATATGGCAAAACAAACACTAAGAAGCAATATGAAAATACTCCTAAGTTCAGCAGGGATAAACACTGGCAAGTGCAAAATAACAAACAGATACATGCTACAAATAAATTTAGGCTGAAGAAAATCTAGAACATTTCAAGGAATAAAATTAATGAAGTTTTGAAAGAGCCCATAATAGTACTAATGGTGGGGGGAACCACAGACAAACTCAGTTTATAGACAGAATATAATGTGGTTGACTGTGATGGCGTATGATTGAATTTCACATGCTTAAACTGAATAATTTAATTAGATGAATAAAAATTGGAAAGTGAAAAAGGTGAGAGCAAGAGGACTTGAGCAACAAAACATTTGCAGAGCTGCTTAAAGACAGGGACCTACTATTAACTTCTCAATTATAAGAAAACATATGCATGCGCACGCACACACACACACACACACATTTTGCCAACAGATTCTTTACTCTGCATGTTCAGAATTTTTTGTTACTGACAGACTCCAATTGTCTTTGACTAAGTGACAGGGGTATTATTATTTTCCATCTTCCACCATTTGTTACAAACCTTTGAAAAACAAAGTTCCTTAAAAGTAATGATGAATACTAATGAGCATTTAATCAGAATATACAAGTCCACTGTATGTTGGAATTAATGAAATATTTTTCACCTTTATATTCACAGTACATGTACACCTAATACCACAGAACACAAGCATCCACTTTAAACCCATTCACAGTTTTCATGACGCTGAACTTTATGGATATATGACTAAGAATGTTTTTGAATGCACAGAAAAGGATAAACATGGGAACCAAAACATAAATAAATATTTCATCTTTTGTTTGAACTAAAGATTCAACAAGTATAACACTTATGTGATCACAACATTTCCTATTTTCATCCAAAATCCAAATTACAGTCATCATACTCAACTGAAAATCTAAAATGTACTCTGTACACCAAGATGTGAATGAACATGTACACAAGCTTTCTTACAAGTAGAGCACATCCACGCTGCTGTAAGCAGTCACTCTTCCAGCTAAAACAAAATTCAGGCAGGCTACCAGCCATGAATGCGCATTTAAGCCTGTCAGGTCTCAGAACTGTATGTAAGCTTCACAAAGCTCCAGGACAGCTGGGATTGTGATCCAACTGAAATACAAAGTAAAGCTTTGGTAGCGGAGGGGTGAAGGAAGGACAACTACTGTTTCAGCAGCAAAGATTCATTGCACATATCTGTACACTGAGACCTTCTGAGATACTTGCAGAATTTAAAAAGAGTACATGCTGCTACAGCTGGAGGGGTTAGAAAAGAGTTCTGGTTACTGATTTACCAGCAGTGCATCACAGCACTACCAAACGTCATTTGAAAAAAAATAAAATAATTTCTACAGAAATTATCCCACAGAAGGCCATTGAGGGTTTCACTGACATAGCTGCCCATCTTTTGCATGCAGGAATACAAAGAACACTTTGTACTACTGCAGTTTAAATGAATCAATATGTTTATATATGATTCAAGCATAAAAATATCTAAAATATGAGCTACGCGATGACATTCAGAAATTCAGCAAAGTATTACTTTATTTGTGTAGATGTAAGTCACAGTGGTGTAACATCATAACAAGCAACAGAGGAAAAAGCAATTTAATCATGCACAGTTTGCTCCTGATTCCTACAAATTATTTTAACTTTTCTGTGTTCAGCTGTATCCTTTCACTATTACCAAGCCTCCCCTTCTGTGTGATGTTACACTATGTAATGGTAGCACAGTTCATTGCTATAGATTGACTATGATGTCCCATATTCAACATTATTGAATTACTAGAACATCAGGTGGAAGTAAGGAAACTGGAAAGGAGATGAAAGCACCGGCTTAAAATTATTGCATAGTGGTGTAACATGGCCTTTTGAGACATCTCTCAAAACACATCACCAACTCACATCCATGGAAGACAACATCAGCATCGTGCCCTTCTAAAACTTCTAGGTGCTACTAAAATGCAAAACACTTCCTATTTTATACACTCACTGAAGGAGCATCTCACTGATGCTTCAGTGAGGATTTAGAGAAAGTACAATACAGATCAATTTAGTATTAGCCCTCCCCTTTTGGATTCCTGTTCTATCTTTCTGTAGAAATGGCATTAGTAGCAGCAGTTTCTGTTTCCCCAAAGTATTGACATTGAGCAATGCCATATCAATCATCCGAAGTGCAGACCTCAAATTCTCTTCAACTATCAGTGTAGCACAAGTTTGTTCGGGACTCATTACCAAATCCATAATGAACATTTTCTTTAATACACATATGTCTATCACTTAATATGCAAAATATATCAATGCATCAATGAATGGTGATATTTTCATGCTGCATTCCTAATAGTTTAAAGTAGTTTTCTTACTACAGGACCAGCTACAAAAATGTTGAACGTCATGGTCCTGCAAGCAGTGATGTCCCTGCCCAGGGCCCCACGTCAGCCCCAGGGCCATCAGCCTCTGCCCCAGCAGGGCCGGTCTCCATCTCCTCATGGTGCTGCCTTGCCCGGCCATGGGCTTCCAAAACCAGGCCTAACTGCAGGCCCGTGTCCTAAGGGACATGTCCCAGCCTCAGCCAGTATCTGTCCTCATGGAGGTGCCTGGTGCCCAGTGCCTCTAGTTGCCCTGCTCCTGGCTGGGGTTGCTATGGGCCCTGGCAGTGGGGCCATGTCTGGACAGGTCTCCAGGAGAGCCCTTAAAAGTCCCAGTATCCTGACCCCTGGGAATCACCAGCCCTGACATACACAAATGCAGGTGATGGATCTTAGTATGCAAGGATCTAGTAAAGTTTGCACTCTTGTATACAGTTCAATTACCGCCTCTATCATAAAGAAATAAGCTATATGCCCAGACTTTTGAAAATAGAACACAAAGTTATACTTTAAAGACTAGCGATTAGAGATGGATGACTTTCAGAAATGCTCAAGATTGAGTACAGCAGCAACTTTGTACCCTAAAAACTTCCAAGAAGTAAAAGTTTACATAAAAATGGATGTAAGACCTAACTTTTTATCCCAATATTTACCAGTTCTTTCCCACTGGACAGAGGCTTACCAGTGACCTCCTTCAAAGCTGTCAGAAATGATCCTGATGAAGAGCAGGATGTAATCTGAATACCTTTTCCACCTCAAATTAAGAGCTCATATATTTTTAGAACAGAGAGACAGGCGGAAAGAAAGAAGGGAGAGGGGAGGAGAGGGGAGCGGAGGTGAGGGGAGGGAAGGGAAGGGAAGGGAAGGGAAGGGAAGGGAAGGGAAGGGAAGGGAAGGGAAGGGAAGGGAAGGGAAGGGAAGGGAAGGGAAGGGAAGGGAAGGGAAGGGAAGGGAAGGGAAGGGAAGGGAAGGGAAGGGAAGGGAAGGGAAGGGAAGGGAAGGGAAAGGACTTAATTCTCCCTTACACATTTACCTTTAAGAAGGCCACAAAGCAACATGAGGAAACCATTACTAACTGTGTTCCCAAGACTTCCAGCAGATGTTGGTCTGTCTTGGTGATTGAGAGCTTCAAGGATGCTTCTACTAAATAGCAACATGGACAGATTCAGCATTTATAAAACTGCATTAGTGTTAAACAGCAATCCTGGGCAAGCTGTAAAATCACCAGTGGTCTGTTGACCTGGGATCTTTTGGAAGAGAAACACAAGGACAGCATGAGAAGGCAATCTGATGCTGTGCTGATGTGGAGAGGAGGCCCTCCGGGACAGAAGCACATGATGATGACCGAGGCAGGGTGTACAAAATAAAAGGCACTGTCAGTCATTGGTTACTACAGGAATCCAGCTTTGGAGAACCAGAACAACAAAGAAAATAAGCAACATGTATCTCACATACATAAAACCTTGCATGAGGCACAAACACAAAGGTGGCTTGCCACAAGCAGGTATCAAAAATGGCTACAGCCCTCTCAAAGACAGGAATAACAAAGATGAAGAATAACCCCAGCACTGTTTCCACAGATAGGGATGCCACACCTCACCACTGAGCCTAGATGTCCCCAGAAGGTCCCTCCCTTCTGGCAGGGCATGAACATTGCTTTCTGATTTGCCATTCACCTCATTCTGCAATGGCAACCTAGCAATCATACATAAAGTACTATCTTTTTAGGATTTAATTGGATTAAGCATGTTAGAATTTCAAAGAACTCTGTGCATGCGTGCTTTCTGTTCCAGCCTTCCTGCATGACAAAATGATTGATATCACGGCAACCCATCGGAATAAAGACAGACATTGTAGGTAAGTGCAGCATGAAAATCCAGGAAAGCAATAGAATCTCCATGATCAGCTGTCTTAAAGCAGTGCAATGGTTAGTTCTGCTTTTAACTTTTTTTTTTTTTTAATGATACTATACAAAAGAATGTATGTATTACTGTAAAAATAAATAAATAAATAAATAAATAAATAAATAAATAAAAGATACTAATAAATTTTTAACAGAAAAGGAGACTTTTCATTAGAACTGCAGCTGAAAAATTGGGGAATATCTTAGTGCTGTCTAGTGATATGTTGCTTCTGTTATTACATTTAACATATTCAGAAATGAGATCTATTTTTAAGTCCATACCAGTGTGGAAGAATTATTCAGGCTATAAAACTAAACAAGATCATGCATCAGCAAAAGCCTTCATCCTGAAAAATTAAATAGTTCAGATGTACCATGACTCAAAAGGCCACTAGGCATTATCAGTAGAGCTGGATCCAATACAATCTTATTTAGAAAGCGTTACAGGATAATTGAGGCAAATTATTATTCCTTCCATATTTTTAAAACACATACATTTTTATAGTATATATAAATATATGTATC
Organism: Aythya marila; assembly: GCF_965140915.1. Lineage (NCBI taxonomy): Eukaryota > Metazoa > Chordata > Aves > Anseriformes > Anatidae > Aythya > Aythya marila. The sequence continues at coordinate 189,778,966 of NC_139042.1, forward strand.
TTTACATTATTATTTGTCTGAATTTATATATATATCATATAATATATAAATATATATATAAATGCAAAAATAGAACTGTGAATAGAAAATGAAAACTCACTGTCTGCTGAGACTTGAGATATGGAGTAAATTAACCAGTTAAACAACTGACCCTGCAAATTGTTCCATAAAAATAACTTGCTCAGTTTGGCTGCACATGGAGTTAGAAAGCCACCAGAGCAGTCTGTGGCACTCAGTTTACAATAACCATAGTGAACAGTACTAAAGTTGGCCTTTTAAAGTAGCAAAAGGGACCTCATTATTAACTATATCTTTTGGTTTCTTAACCAAAGCTCTGATTCATACAGGAAATTTTATATAAGATACAAAATATATTATATATGTATATACTATGTTTGCTCTAGAAATAGTAATTAGTAAATTAAACAGAAATAAAAATAAATTTATGAGAAAAGACAGAATATACTGTCCTACATATTTAAAAATCATCAATATTAAAAGCACAGTTTCTAACAAAAACAGTTACAACATACTCCTATCCTGAAAAACACCTCTTTTTTTTTTTTTTTTACTAATCTTTACTAATCTTTTACTTAACAAAGCAAACAACAATTATCTCATGAACAACATAATTAGAAAGCTGATTGGAAAAGGTCTGTTTTGCAAAATTGACTAATACCTTCATATTTTGTTTTGCATAAATCTGAACTATATGAGGCCAATCCCACAAATGCACAGATTTAGGCTCCTTCTTGCTCACAAAACTTGAGAAACATGTTGTACAAGTAGAAGTTTCTTAAGACTAATATATATGATCTAGACTTTTTTACAACAAACATGTTACTATGGCAACTTTTTGTTTTTCAAAATGTAAATTAACAGTGAGGCTACATTACAAACTCTTCATTTCCATTGTGTTTGTACATAATCTTTTTTCATATATGAATTCAGAAGAGATCTTTTTACTTTATATGGCAACAGTCTGTATGAAAAGATGTTTACATTAAGAAGAGGTCATGATTAAATCACACACAAGGTTAAGCAGAGGTAAACGTACCTCTATTTAACCTTGATAACTTCTAAACCATAAATGAACCCAGGGGAAAACAATCAAACAAGTGGGTAGTTCTATGGCAAAGGTTTCTCTGTTTGGCTTTTATAATTGTAAACCACTAGAAAATTAAAGCATGCTGCAAATTGCAGTCCTTTTGTTTCTGCCTTTACTGTTAATTCCATTAAAATTGTACTGTGTTCTTTTCTTTTTCTGAAAAAAAAAATGGAGAAGAAAACATAATTGCTCGATTTTCTTAGGAAGAAAATTGTGTTTTGACATGCCACTCTGCTACTGGACAGCTTTACTGAATTCAAACCTGCCTGAATAAAGATGCACAGGTGTCTGCAGTTCCCATTACAGTGAACAGGAATTATATGAGCCCAGAGATAGATCTGACATCTTAAACATCACCTCAGAAAGTAATAGCATTAGAATGAATTGGAGAGACAAGCTACTCCTTTTAATTTGACTTTCATTTGTCTGCTGAAAAAGGGAAGCTTGCAAATCTCATCCACTTGTGAAATGAAAATCATTTTCAAACTACTCATTAAAATACCTGTACCAAATACAGACTTTACATTCATTCTAGATCCATAATACAAATTATTAAATATGCATAATTTATATGACTGAGTTTAAGAATTATGATCTATCTAATGTGTTTTAGCTCTCACCATGATCAAGCTCACAAAACTGAAGAATAAAACTTAGAAGGTCAACACAACAATACAATGCATGTGAAATTAGGTGAGCTTGACCACATGCAGGCAGTCACCCAAGTGTGGGCATCTGTACTTGTCTGTCTCCTGTGGTGGTTTTACCGTGCTAGGCAGCTAAACACCACAACCGGTCTCTCACTCCCCCTCCTCAGATGAGGAGGGGAAGAAGTATAGCAAAGAACAACTCACGGGTTGAGATAAGGATAATTTAATTAAAGGGAAATTACTATTACTATTACTATTACTATTATATTATATATAATATATATAACATATATATTGTTATAATATATAATTATATTATAATTTATTTATTGTTATATATATAATATAACAATTATAATATATATTATAATATATTATAATAATAACAATTATTATATAATAATAATATTAATAATAATAGTCGTAGTAGTAATAATAATAATAAAGGAAAGATTATTATGAACTAAAAAATTTAACTAAAGGGAAAAAAAGGGAAAGGGGAAAAGGGAGGGGGAAAGGAAAAAAGGGGAGGAAAACAAACAAACAAAACAAATAAAGGCTATGTGGAAGTGCAGAGGAAAGAAATTACTCTCTGCTTCCCACAAATGGGCGATGCTTGACCATGTCCTTGAAGCAGGGCCTCAACACACGCAGCCGGTGTTCAGGAGGAGGACCAACGTTTTCACAATGAGAGCCCACCCCTCCCCTCTTCCTGTTTTCACCTTTTATTGCTGAGTGTGACATCATATGGTACGGAATATCCCTTTGGTTGGTTTAGGTCAGCTGCCCTGGTGATGTTTCTCTTCTCACTTTTTGCCCACCCCCTAGGAGGGCTAGAGAGTCCTGATGCTGTGCCAGCACTGCTCAGCAGTAGACACAACACTGGTGTGGTAACACTGCTGTTCCAGATAAAAGTGCAGAGCACAGCACTGTATGGGTTGCTGCAGGGAAAGTTAATATTCCAGCCAGACCCAGTACATCTTCTTAGGAAGACACGTGGAAGTTTTCAGCTCTGAATCATCTAGTGAAAAATTTCTATGCAATAAAGAAAAACTAATTATGAAAAGGGTATAAATTCCTCGTTCACCTTAGCTCTCTGTTATTATTAGAAAATAAAATTTTCAGACTTATTCTAACACAACTGAAACAGAACACTGGTAATTCATTGGTTATACCTAATGCCCTGATATCTAATAAACTAGATGTCTGACCAGCCGTATTCTAACCTAAAAATCAGACTGGAGGAATTTTGAATTGGGTTGTCAAAGCTATGCAAACAAAGATATTAAGGAATTTATTTCTCAAGGAGCCTAGAAGCTAGGGAAGGATAGCACAGCATTGGGGAATCATAACAGGTCCCTTGACCACTGCCTTTTTCCTCGGCATTCACATGCACACACAATTAAGTTGTATTTGCTTAGGACAGCATGGAAAACAGAAAGCAGGAGTGTGCTGAAAGTGGACAAGGACCACTGAAGAAATTAAGCAATTCCAGATGGAAAGAAGTATTAATATATATAAAAATACTTGGTGTATTTATATACAATTAGAATGGAGCTGTGCTCTTTTCAGTGGTGCCCAGTGCCAAGGCAAGAGGGAACTGGAACACAGAAGGTGTGCTTCCCTAACACCAGGAGCACTTCTGTGCTGTGCGGGTGATAGTGCACTGGCACAGGTTGCCAAGAGAGACTGTAGGGTCTCCTTCTTGTAGACCTTCAGAAGCCACCTGGACATGGTCCTGGGCAGACTGCTCTGAGTGTCCCTGCTCAGGCAGGGGTTGGACCAGCTGGCCTCCAGAGGGCCCTACCAACTTCAGCTCTTCTGTAATTCTGTGATTAAGCCTGTGAGACCAAGGAGAAATGATCAGTCTTAGTTTATGTTATTTTAACTACATGCTTATGTATAATTTAACTTTTTATTTTATTTTATTTTGGTACTTCTGTGAACTGTGAGCTTCTCTAGATTTGTTAAGTGACTGCAGTGGTACAGCTCTGGCTTTAGGTAAAGGCTCAGTGCATAATAAAATAGAAGCAGATACTACAAACACTAATAATTCACTGCTTGGGAATATGCAGTTACACAATATCTTTTAGCATCTGTGGAGCAAGGAAAATAACCTCATCTTACCAGAACAAGACCCTGTCATCAGGAGCTGGAGTGTCTCAGTACATGAAAAAATCTTAAGCAGAACTTGCCTAAGTGAAGCTTTAATTGGTTGATGTGGGAAAAGCTTCAGTAACAATTATCTTGCAAATATATGTTCTTTACCTAATAATTCTGGAAGTGTTCTAGGAAACAGTAGTTATGGTACTTAGGGACATATTTCAGTGGGCAATAGGTGGACGGTTGGACTAGTTGATCTTAGAGGTCTTTTCCAACCTTAATCATTCTATGATTCAACCTTACAATGCACTCTTTATAAATAAGTAACACTGCAAGTGATATATATAGCACACTAAATGGGTATTTGTCCAGTTATGAAATAACCAGTAGTATATATAAGCCTGTTGAGTGAAACTTGCAAGTGGACACAGTCAGGAAAATGCTCGATACATGTTTTATCACACAGTCTCTAACTGCAGGTAATAGGTGCTCTTGTGTCTTCAAACCACTTGAAAATCATGCCATTTATCCCCTAAATAACTCACAAAAATACACTTTTAATGTATGCTATGGTGTTTAGTGAAAATGCAAAACTTTTTACAGAATATTAAAATATCAGAAATACTTCAAAATTTTAAACAAAATAAAGTTGAAAAGTTTTAATAAAACAGGACTATTACTATATACCACAAAGAAAAAAACTAGCACAGCAAATGGGATTTTATCTTTAAAGACTTGATGTTAATATCAGCATCCATTATAATTCTATAAAATAAGTTAAGACAGCATCTGGTACAATCTATATAGTTTTATAGCTGAGCATACAGAAATGCTTACAACAGTTATGAGATCTTCTCACAATAAATGAAGCTGCAAAAAAAAAAAAAAAAAAAAAAAGCATACTTTTTCTACCGACACAATCAGAGAAATAAAAGCAAAAATGAGAATGAAAGAGGTACCCAGAAGCAACCCTCCCTCTCTACCCCCTTTTTGTTTTCATGACTAAATAATACTTTTAAAGTATTAATGGATAATTGGAACTGCCAATGCACAGGAAACGGAAGAATCTCACAATCACTTTAGTTTAATCTCAATTAGTTCATAGCCGTAAGCAAGGTGATACTCAAGCAATGACCATTTCAAATAACTGTTTGATTCTCTTGAGGCTAAACTATTCCCAGATCCACCATGCACATCTCTAAAACATGTACAACTCTGCATAATGGAGCAGCGTTGCATTTCTTTTTTCCTTAAAGCCATAAATTTGTATTGAAAGAATTATGCAGAAAACCATGTAATTTAATACAATAAAAGCTGTAGCAAAGTACAAAAGATACTATAAAGCATCATTGTCATGATTAATTAGCACTCACCACAAAACCACAAAAAATGTGGGTGCTTTTTGACAAACTAGTGTAAAGAGATGAAATTTTAACTTGCATTACAAAAATGCTTCTAAAAGCTTTCCTATATCCTATCCTGTCTTTAAATAAATGTTAATACTGCTCAAGGAGACAATACCTGGTATCCAGCTCTTCTATACCTCCAAGTAGAACAATTCTGTCATGTGTAACTGTTTCAGAGACATGAACAAATTCCAGACAGCACTTGCTCCAAGTATGAGCTGTGGAGTATGATGCATCACAGCTCCAACTGAGTACATCTAGGTTTGCCTATTTCTATTTAACAAGTGACCTCTGATTTCCTGCACATCTTCTTTCAGCACAATTTGCCAATTTTCATTTTGCTACTGAATTTAAAACCATGCAGACATCATAAAAAACTGATGGCATCACGTTGAGGTGGAATATTACTACAGAGAGTAGTGAACACAAAGCTCTCAGTCACTAGTAGCACCAAACAGGTAAAAGTTGACAAACAACCTCTATGGGGCCATCTGTAGCTGTCCCTGTTGTAGGGCTGCTTTTGTGTTTCCCATACCAGGGGTCAGAGTAGCCACAGGGCCACCTGTTGATGAGTCCTGAAGGTGCTGGGGTAAAAAGAACAGACCAGCAGAGGTAAGAAACCCAAATCCTCATACCATAAGAATTATCATCAAGTGAAAGATAGTAATATTCTAATTTCACTGCTCTTTGTATATGAAGAAAAGTGAACAGCGCAAGGCTCTGCTTCAGGACACCCTGAAGTCCTAAAGATCTTGCAATGTAAAAAACTATTTAAGAAGAATGACTGTTGGCCTCCTCTCCTGCTTTTAGCTGGGACAGAGTTAACTTTCTTCTTAGTAACTGGTATGGTGGTGTGTTTTGGATATAGGATAAGAATAATGCTGAGAATAATAACACACCCATGTTTTAGTTGGTACAGGGCAGTGCTAATGCTAAGCCACAAGGACTTTTAGCTTCTCACGCCACCCTGTCAGTGAGGAGGCTGGGGGAGCACAAGGAGCTGGGTGGAGACAGCACCAGGACAGCTGACCCAGACTGCCCAAAGGGATATTCCATATCATGTGGTGTCATGCCGAACATTAAAACTGGGGGGAGTTAGCTGGAAGGAGAGGTCACAACTCCAGGACTGGTTGAGCATCAGTCAGCATTGTGCATCACGTGCTTTGTATATTCTTTTGTCATTATTATCATCCCTTTGTTTTCTGTCTTATTAAACTGTCTTTATCTCAACCCATGAGTTTTTACTTTATTTTTTTTCCAATTCTCTCCCCCCTCCCACTGTAGCAGTAGAAGGGGAGAGTATTTAAGTGGCTATGTGGTGCTTAGCTGCCTCCAGGAAAAAACACAACACTACCTTAGTTTATTTTCTGATATACCCACAAAGATTTGCATAAATCATAAGATTTCCTCTGCATAGTTTCTTTTTGTTTTTGTTTTAAATTCTGTTTGCAACTCAGAAAGTGGAGTATCTAATAAAATACTTAGACCACTGGCTGTCTTTTTGAGGTTTCATATATCGCTTTTTCCCATGAATACTTTCATATACCAGTGTGTCTTCTCATAAGTCTCCTCATAAACCTATGCCTAAACACCTTTCAGCTTTCTAAATAAGTTTCAGGTAAGCTAGCGTTTTGGAGGAAAAGGCTTGAAGGGACTTCAAGAGGTCACCCTGTTCACCTGCCTGCTTCAGCTTGATGATGCTATTCCTAACACGTAGCATTTTAATCTGAAAGTAAAACTCTCCTGCTTCATAGCTTCCCAAGGAAATCTATTAGAGGACTTAACTGTCCTTGCCATTGGTAATTCTTCCCTGATGTACAGCACAAATTTCCCTTGCTGCAGTTTTTTCTAGTATCTTACCTAAGTCTCCCTCAAGTCAGTTTGCACCTACTGCTTCTTGCCATCTTCCCACTTCACAGAAAGAACAGTTTGTTGCTCCTAAGGCAGAATTTTATCCACTGAAAACCCTTATCGGGCTAGTAGCTTCTTCTCTAAACTTAATAACCCAGTCTCTTCAGTACTCTTTTCTAGGTCAGGTCTTCTAACATTGCACTTATTCTCCTTGTTCTCCTGTGGATCAACTTAATTTGGCCTACATCTCTCTTCATGTGTAATTGCAGCTAAGCACCTAGACTTTGGAATACAATACAGCCTGTGGCATGTTAAAAAGAAACACATCCAGAATATAGTGATCTATCGTAAATACAATTTTTCACCTGACAAATTAACACAATCTTCTACTTTCCTTCTTACTGTCAAAAAAAATAAATCACTCACAAGAAAACACACATTAGCATAGCATCTGCTTTCAGAAAATATTTCAATAAGTATTGATCCATTATATTATTTTTCTGATTATTTATATGTTAATTTGCTGTTTGGATATATTTCAAATACATTACTCATTCCTTTTCACTAAACTAACAACAATTAGTAGGAAGATCTATTGTTCTGACTAGCATTTCTTGTGAACTGATGTAGTGCCAAAGGTAAAATATAATGAATAGGCATTTTCATTAAACTGTGTTGGTTTTCTAGAACAAGCATGAAAAGCACATTTAGGCAAATAATTGGATTTTGTTATTAAACAGAATCTTCTATCACTACAGGTTTTAAGTGGCAAGAGGATATATTTTTTGAGCAAAATAAATCTTCACTAAAATCCAGACACTGGATGTAATAGATCCCTGACTTGGACTTGTATGAATGTACATTTGGCTGGCTATATACAGCTAAGCCACTGATTCCAACTGGGACATCTAAATGCTACGAGAAAACAAATATTGTTGTCATCATTAGTACAAGAACTTGTGTTGCTCCTTTTCTTCATATGATCACAAAAAAGCTGTTTTTAAATAGACATGAAAAAAGAGAAGTTTTACCTACATTTCTATTAGTGAACATTTTTATTAGTTGAAGACATTTGCATGTATGGCTTCTTTTTAGAAATACTATATTAACTCAATACATGCTTTTTTTCAATGTCCCCTTTTAAATTCAGTTAAAGAAGTCTCAATGTGTACGTGTCTTGTTTTCATTCCAGCTTTATTTTTGATACAGTAAGAATACAAAGAGTATGCCTGCTTAGGAACAAGAAAAATAGATATTAGTCAACAGATCTAACAAGCAAGCACTTTTGTATGGTATGAATCACAGCAGTCTACAGTGCCGCCTTTAAGAATAGGTAGTGCTGATAAATACTGAGAAAGGTCAATAATTCCTCACTGGTGCTTTTGGGGCACAAAAACAAGCAGACATAAAAAGACTGCTGAAAATCTGTTACTAATTCCTTTTGTCAGGTTGCTCACTCAGGAAAAGTAGGGTTTTTATACCATCTATGTTGCATTGTGAAGACATACACATCTTTAATTTTTGTCACTCAAAACCGGACTTTTTCTAAGCTACCTTCTATGGTTGGAAAACCTGTTAGACTTCCCCTCTTGGTATCTTCTCCTGGCACAGCAGATGCCAGATAGAAAACACTTCTCTCACCTCCCTGGAAAGAAAAATTTTGAGAATTTTTGTCTGCATAGCCCCCTTTTACTGCTACACTTCTCTAACTCTATCTTTAAAAATTTAAAAAAAAAAAAAAAAAGGAAATACCCAAACTTGTCAAAATACATGTCTACATTTTCTTTCCTTGTGCATCGTTTATTCAAGCTTAGGGTTTTTTAACAGTCGAATCTGTTTCCTGACTGAGAAGACAAACCTTCCACTTCTGCATTCTATGCTTCTGTCTAGCCTGATGTGCTTCTCTGATAACCTCATTCATATATGAGAATTCCCCTCCACAAACTGGAAAATTAAATAAAATAATAATTAAAAAAAAAAGGAGAAAAAAAATACTACAGTATGCTAAAAGTAGCACAACCCCAAAAGCAGAAAATTTTGCAGCTGGGACAAACTGTCCTCAACTCAGGTTTACTATATATAGGTAACATATGCAGCACATCTGGTACGCAAGGTATCTGACTGTTTTGAGACACAGGTTAAGCATAAAAGGTCAAATAAAATAAATAAATAAATAAATAAACCCTCCACATAAATGATAAATGCAAACTTTTTTCCCCACAGTCTTAAGACCAATGTTCTTTCTTTCTTCTTTCTTTAATTATCTCAAGTAAGTCTTTTGTGTTTTAAAGTAGAAAGAAAAAGAAATCTTAAAGGGAATGTTATCTATCATAATAAATCATATTCAAATTGATTCCAAGAAAAATGTGAGACAGTCTCAAAAAAGTTTTGGAAGACTTTGGAAGACAAATCCTTTCATCACATGTTTTATATAGCAGTAAACATTAGTTCTATCAACTATATAAAGCTATGAACAGAAGGTTATATGAACAGAAAGCCCAGAAAAAAATATCTAGGGTCAACAGACATTTTCAGATGTTAGCAGAGGGGTAGCGGAGTTGTTTGAGGTTATATATCTAAACAGAATAATGCTGCCTGAATGTTTTCAGTTGCAAAACAGAACTTTTTGTGTTCAGAACACACACACACAAAATGCATAAAATACTTTCTGCCATTTTTAAATCTGCAAAAAGTGTCAGATTAAAGAGATTAATGTTAAGTAAAAACTGTAATCAAGTTACTCAAAACCATTACGAGTAAGAAATTCATTTTTAAAAGTAAATGCTTCAGTATTTTTGCTATTGTGACACTAATTCCACTAAATGTTTTTGATAGATTAGTGCCAGTGAGAGTATAACCAACAATTGCAAAGTTATTCCTAAACCTGGAAAAAAAAGAGATAATTATAAAATATGTACTAAAAAGATACCCTAATCCTACATGTAAGTATATACTAAATTTTCACAAGTGATACTAAAATTCTGTTTTATAACCACAATCATCTGTTTATAACAGAAGTATCAGAATTCTCCTTTCTCTACTTAACTACTTCAGTGTATCAACAGAAAATCACCCTATTTTACATGGCTTGCTCCAGAACATCCACACAGCAGATTAAGAATGTAGTTTTGAGCTCTCAATATTCCAATCCTCTATATTTTAAGTAAGGTTCTTGATTTGAAATCCATGTTTCTGTGTAGTCCCACTCCAAACAGGGCTTACACACTCTAATCTCATAAACCATTCAAAATACTAAATTGTCCTTGCTAGACAAGGTATTCCAGCCTCTTAATTAAGAATCACAGAATTTTAAAAAGCTTCTAAGTATATCACGGGCTGTAATGCACCCTGGCTGCAATATATCCTTATCTTTCTGAATTTACCCTCTAGCTGCACTGTTTTCCATGGTATTCAAATACAAATTTAGAAATTGTATCCTTTACCTATCCCCATTACTACTTGTGAAACCCTGTGATTTACCTATCCCCATTACTACTGCAACAGAATGGGGAACATGTGCTACTAGGTGAAAAGGGTTCTTGTCTGGGGGCAAAGAAGTTCCCAGAATTAACGTGTGTAACATCAACTCAATGCTTTCCCTGTTCTCTCAGGGAAAAAAAAAATGTTAAAGAAAAATAGATTATAAATCATTTAAAAGCAGGCTCGGGCAGTGAAAGTAATTCCTTATTTTTAATTTTCAATGATGTATGTATGCAAAAAAAGTTTTCAGTTTCAGTTTGTTTCAGTTTTCAACACCTCTTCATACGGACTACAGCTGACTGGAATATGTTAAACTGCTTTGCAAGATGATCAGACAGGCATGGGACTGCAATTATGTATCACAATACCCTTTTCTGGGTTCACAGCTCTATTCATCTTTTAGAAACACTGAAGGACAGATTGGGCACAGGAGAACGGATTAGCCACAGGACAACCTGCATTTCCACACAAAAGCCTAAGTGTGGAAAAATGGCATCCTGTGTCACCCATTCTTTACTTCCTGAAAAAAAAACCAACCAAACAAAAAAAAACATATTCATGAAAATAGACATTTAAAAAGCTCTTTCCCACTCATCTCAGAACAAGCATTCATTGTTTCTTACACCATTTAAACTGCAGCAATGTAAGGCTACTACTAAATTGCCTCAACTCAAAAATGAGTATTAAAATATTTAAGAATGAAGGCATGTCTACTTAGAAAAAATGTAAGTTCAGCATAGAAACTAAAAAGAAAAATTAACACTGTTAAAATTCTCAGCTGATCATTGCAACACCCAATATCTTATCTATGAATGTGACTGAAGGAGGGATTTGGTTCTGGCTATAAGTTTTAGTTGGATGTCATGAAAGTTCCACACTCTGTAGCCATGCAGCATAACTGAAACTATAAAAATATCTTGTGTTAATAGGTGATAAGAGCATAATGTAATAGATAACATCGCTAGTTCTAAGCAAGTAAAAGAAAAATTAATAAAGAAAAATAAAAGTGGCAATTATTTTCAGATGTTGTAAGAAAAATAATAAGCAGTAAATACCAAAAAAAAAAAAAAAGCAAAAGTGAGAAGAGTTTGTTAATGAATTAAGTCAGACTTTTAATTAATTTTACATGTCATTCTTCTTAAATCAATTGGCCTGCATACAAAAGAAATGCTTGCTGTATGAACTTGCACTGTGAAATTGTCTCAGGAGATATATGCTATCAACTAATCTGATCAGGCTAGGCAAACTGGTGGCTTACTTGTTTGTTGTTTGGGACTACAGGAAATTACCCTTCTGCACAAGAAATAATCAAATGAAAATGTCCAAGTATTTAACTTAGGAATTCGACCGCACAGCTGAGTTACAAACAATGAGCCCATGTAGTTCATTAGGCTCCGATGGGAAATTAATCTTTTTGCCAGGAAATCAACAGTCTAGCAACATTATGTGCAATGAGACACAGCATTCCTAAACCTTTTATAACATTTTAATGCAAAGGGATAACTCTGATATCAGAGAAAAATTCCAAATCTTGAAGTTGAGGTAAGAGCCATTTCGCATGTTCTCTTTCTTTACACATACGTATTTAATAAACTAGACTTACAGTTAAATTGTTTCTTAGTCCCTTCCTTACACTTATTGCTTTCCTATTGAAAATAATCAAACACTTAAGTTTTAAAATAAAACAGATTTTTTTTTTTTTGCTTTGGTTAATTGTTTACAAAATACAGATTAAGCTTAATCTATTTTTTTCTTCTTTTACATGCCTGCATTTAATTCTACTATGGCTAAAACTACCATTTTATTAGACATTTTTAAAGTTCTTTGTAAAGAAAAACTCAGTTATACCACCTAGAGTTTCAGCCAATTCCACTAATTCAATGTCAAGATTGAAACTGCAGGGGGAAATACATACACTGCTGAAGTAATTACACAGAGGGGGTCAAAATGCTACTGTGGAGATCAGCACCCATCACAAAAAGGCTGACAACTAGTCTGATACATGCAATCTGTATTGACGGTAAGTATACAGTTCACGGTGTTAAACAAGGCAGAAGTATTTTGTTCACAAATATAAACAAACTGATGAAATTAAGTTATCCAACATGTTTCAGACCTTCAGTTCTCTGTCTGCAGCCCACATTAAGAGTGGCTATGTGAAAAATGGAAGAGAAGTGATGTAAAACGTGTTACAGTGCTTGGGGTATGGCCATGGTTTCTGCTTTTATATATTAACTTGGTAGCTTTCCACCCTTCGATGCAAAAAGAAATATTGTAAGTGAAACAAAATGCTTCTTCCTTTACGGATTATTTATGATAATACATGTCTCAAAATCAAGGAGTGAAAGAAAGAAAGAAAGAAAGAAAGAAAGAAAGAAAGAAAGAAAGAAAGAAAGAAAGAAAGAAAGAGAGAAAGAAAGAGAGAAAGAAAGAGAGAAAGAAAGAGAGAAAGAAAGAGAGAAAGAAAGAGAGAAAGAAAGAGAGAAAGAAAGAGAGAAAGAGAGAAAGAAAGAGAGAAAGAAAGAGAGAAAGAGAGAAAGAGAGAAAGAGAGAAAGAGAGAAAGAAAGAAAGAGAGAAAGAGAGAAAGAGAAAGAAAGAGAGAAAGAAAGAGAGAAAGAGAGAAAGAAAGAGAGAAAGAGAGAAAGAGAGAAAGAGAGAAAGAGAGAAAGAGAGAAAGAAAGAAAGAAAGAAAGAAAGAAAGAAAGAAAGAAAGAAAGAAAGAAAGAAAAAGCATAATGTAAATAACATAAAAAAACAATAGGCTGAAATGACTGGCCACATTTATTTCGGCAAAAATCTCCTCAAAATGAGTCATTTGATTAGATAGAAATATATAAAAACACTAGTCCTAGCATTTTAAAAGAATGTTAAATACGTGAATATGTGGGAGGCAATACACACAATGCAATTAAAGCATGGGTAGGTTTCTTAAAGGAGAAATCTCTAGCACTGTCAATATCCAGAGATAACACTTCTTAATTAACCAAAGCGGGCAAATCAGTGTTTATTTATTTCAGAAAAGATCTGTGCAAATGTACAGTCTGGTGTTATTTCTCGGCCTGACCCTGAATTAACACCAGCAGCGATCCTTCAGTGCTTGCAAGGTTGTCGCTTTGCCCAGTCTTGAGTGAAAGTTTGTCCCAGTCACATAAAAGTTTTTGGTTTTTTTTCCACGCTTTGCACAGCCAGCACTCTGAATTCAGCCGGGCTCCTTCTTCCGGCAGCTAGCATCCCAGCTACACTACAGTGCTAAAAAAGAATAAAAACTCCCACATTTTTGTATTATGTTTGTTAACACTGCTTAAAGAACAGCAGTGGTCTCTCTCATACACCACCCAATACAAATACATCTCTCAGGACTCACACTTGAGTCTCAGACCAGTTTGCTTTACAAAAAAGGGAGGGAATATTACATCAGGAATAATAATAATAATGATAATAATAATAATAATAATAATAATTTCCTGATGAAGGAAAAAAATAAGAAAAAAATATACACATAGGAGGGATACTGCCCAAGAAAATTCCTCTATCCATTTAGTCAAATGCTTTTTTTTTTTTTTCCAACACAATCCATGCAGAAAACAAAAAACAAAACAAAAAAAGGCCCACCACATAATCCAAACTGTTCTTGCCAGTAAATTGTCATAATAATTTTCTGACCGCAAGGTGGAAAAAAAACGGGAGCCTTGAAAGCATGCAAAGGCCTCTTCTAGTTTTGGGGCAGCAAGGAGGAGAAGGAAGATGCTGAATGCCCAGGATTTGCTCTGCCCTGCCCTTTCCACAGAACTTTAGTGCCATCTATTGAAAATTTACTGAATAAGGAAGAGGGAAAGGATGCCTATTGATTTGGTATAAAAATAAGACGTTTACTTGTTAAGGGTTTTTTGGTTTATTAATACTCCCATGATGACTACTGTTCTGTGGTCATCTGACAGCAACAAATATTTTCTATACACTAGACATGCCCCATAAAGAAATGAGACATTGGCTAAAACACAGAATACAAGCATCACACACATTATATATATATGCATTTACCGAGAATTTAAGTCTAAAGCTACCTATTTTCTAAAGGAACAAACATGAGAAGGCTTTAAACGGAAAGGAAAAAAAAAAAAAAAAAGAAAAAGAAAAAGCGTGAAAACACTGCTGTAAATAGAACATACTGGAAACAGTAAAAATAATTAAGGCACCTCGCACAGACCGTAGTATTAAAGCACAGGGTATGTAGACATGCAGATATAATTACCTTCTTTAAGAAACTGTGAGTGGATGACAAATATAAGAAAACAGCAGATCGCTGCTCCTGCTAGTGCCCATAAAGCTTTCAAGAGCTGCATCTCGGGTCTGAAACTCAGTAAATACCCAGAAAGTCACACAATGAATTTCCACAGCGATGCATCAACGCTTTTTTTTTTTTTTTTTCTCCCCCCCCCTTTCCGTGCGCCAGGCGCGGCGGCTGCCGGCGGGGACCCAACAACGCTCCCGAGCAGGGGCGGGCGAGCCCGGGGGCTGCGGAGGAGGGGCCGGGGGGCTTCACACCTCCTCGCCAAGCCAGCGGGCGCGGGGCTCCATGAATCAGCGCTGCGGCTCCGCGCCCAGCCGAGCCGAGCCGAGCCGAGCCGTGCCGAGCCGTGCCGGGGGCAGGGGCTGCGCAACAGCGCCCGCGGGGCCGCCGCCGCCGCCGCCACCACCGCCCGCTTCAGGGGGCGCCGCCGCCGGGGGGCGCGGGGCGTGCGGGGCCGGGCCCACCCCGCCGAGGCCTCCCGCGGGGGCCTCGGTGGGGGGCCCCCGGGCTGCGGGAGCCGCTCGTTCGCTGCCGGCTCCTTCCTTCGTCGGGCCGCCGCCCGCCGCTCGCTGCCACGGCTCCGGGAGGAGGGAGAGGGAGGGGACGGGGGGGAGCTGGGGGAGGGAGGGATTTCTCTTCGCTGCAACTTCTCCCCGGCTGGCGGCAATTTGTTGC